>NW_026726837.1:0-75205 GCF_029784015.1 Lycium ferocissimum
CATTATTCCGGAGGTGCCATTGTTGAGATATTATTTTGTGTATATATTTGGGCACAACGGAGTCCTGTCCCGTCCTTATGTCTCAGTATTCTAGTAGAGGCTCGTAGATACAAATGCATGGGTAGTTGATGTCTTATGGATATGCCGGTGTATATTTTGTATATCATTTATATATATATATATATATATATATATATATATATATATATATATATATATATATATATATATATATATATATATATATATATACATACGTGTTGCCTTCAAGATTGGGTATGTTCAAGTCGGGTATGATGACTAGCATAATGAGTGGTGCTCGGTAGTCAGCTCCGGGTACCCGTCATGGCCCCTAGTCGGGTCGTGACACATTAAAGGGTGAAAAGGAAAGATAGTCCGTTTTGCGCCTATAATGAGTGTAATAACGCCATATAGAGTTTATTACATGTGTTTGAAGGAACAAAGAGTGTCCAGGGAATGATTAGGGAAGCCGAATAGGGTATATGACATTTAGGCAATCGTACTTGTCTTCAATTTCTGAAGGAAACCAGATTAGGATATTACTATTCCCAAATACGTCAGATACTAGTAGTAGTGCTAATTGATCGTTCAAAGCCCTATTATAGTTGTTTGACGTGGCCCTGTGTGGCATTATTTTGGGTTGCTGGGTACAGGATTGGATGGGTTTATTTACAGGTGAGACTTCCAAAATTTCTGCAGCCGATGACTTGTATGAACATTCGAGGACGAATGTTCCTAAAGGGGGAAGAAGGTTACGCCTCTCGTTTTCGTCATAGGAGAACCTGTGGTTTCCTAATCGGGTATGCCTTTGGAATAGAGACCTGAGCCCGAGTTTTGGAGATAGAAAGTGTCTTACCCCGTGTACAAAGGTACCAACGGGTATTCCTAGCAATTTATAGGATTAAAAGTTGAACGAATCGAATCGACGCAACCTGAACTGATTCAGAAAAATCTGCAGACACCAGTCATCGTCGACGGGCCGTCATTAATTCGACGTCAATGGCCTTCTGCAGCCCTGAATCTGTAGGCACACGTCGACGGAGCACGTCGATGGACCATCGACACGTCGATGGGTCGTTGACCCGCTCGTCGAGCCGCACCGCTGTAACTTTTTAACTTCCAAGTATAAATATATGATCCATGACATTATTTCTTATTTCCTCCATTCCAAATCAGAGAAACCCTAGTATTTTCTCTCCCAATATTTCCCATCATTATTAGTGGATATTTGGTAAGATCCGAGCCCCGTGAACCCGTGCTTGTCAAGAAGAAGGTTGTTTCTAGGGTTTCTTCAAGTTGGAAAGCTTAGGAAGTTGGAGTTGAAGTTGATCCTTGGAATCTTAGTCCCCTCAAGGTATGTAAATGATTTCTACCCTTTTATTTAAGTTAATTATTAAGGATTTTAGTGGTTTTAAGCGAAGAGAGGGTATTTGTGGAAGTGGTAAGTTGATGAAGGTTAAGATAGTGATTTGGCGCTATTTTAAGAGATGATTGGGAATAGATTTGAGTATATTTTTATATAAGTGTTGTAATTGTTGTTGTGGTTGATGTTGGATTGAACGGGAAGTTGAAAGGTTGTTAAGCTTATAAGGGAGATGTTGCCCATAATTTGTTAAGCGTTATTCGTATTTAAAATGATTATAAGCGAGCTAAATAGTCTAATTAAGGCCTACGTTATCTTGACTTAGATATGAGGGTTTGGAGGACCCAAATTAGGGTAGAAGGCTAGTAGATAATCCCGTTATCCGTTCTTATTAGTAATTGCAGTATCGCAATATAATTTCTTATGCTCCAATTTATGCTATTATCTACTATTTCCGTGCTTTCATTATCTTGTGGTTTCGTGTCGATTGCATTATTTTATTTTATATTATTGCTTTTCCATGTCGCTTTGAACTTCTTAGCCTTATCGACTTTTTTTTATGCTTTTTTGCTTTTCTTGTGAGCCGAGGGTCTTTCGAACAGCCGTCCTACCTTGGTAGGAGAAGGTCTAGACACTCTTACCCTCCCCAGACCCCACGATGTGGGATTTTACTGGGTTGTTGTTGTTGTTGTTGTTGTTATCTTGATTGAATAGTAAATGTTATAAAAAGGGCTAATTATGGCCTATGGTATCTTGGTTGTAGACTTACGAGCTCAAGAAGTAGACGTTGGACGATTAGATACGTTTCAAGGTGTGTAAGGCTAGCCCTTCTTTTAAAGACATGATTTCTATGTTATGATTCCATATGTGCTCTCCACATTACTTTTACTCCTAGAAATGCTAGAAATTCCTCATTCTCAAGAGTCCTAGGATGACTCCACAATTAGCAAAACCCAAGCCTAAAGCTTAGACGATTTTACGATGTAAATGAGCTTACCATATGATTCTTGATTTCGTTCTCACAATTGTCCTTACACCGAACCTATGAGATCGAGTATGGTATCAGTATATGTACATGTATGAAATTTTTGCTTCAAGGAAGGTTACGTAAGATAATGCGTCTTAAGAATGTACAACGAGGTATAAACGATTCATTCATTTTATGTTATTCTTATTCGTTTTCATGTTACTATTCATATCTTGCATACTCGGTACATTATCCGTACTGAGACTCCTATTGCTCGGGGGTGGGGGGGGGGGGGGGGGGGAGGGGGGAGGGGCTGCGTTCATGCCCACAGGTACTGGTGCGATCCATTTGATCCGGAGCTGCGGATAATTTTGGTATGCTATTTTGAGACGTATATGCATGTATATGTATAAATATGATGGGGCCCTGTCCTTTCCTTTCTGACTTTATTCAAGTAGAGGTCTGTAGACAGTTGTACGTATTTGATAGATGATGTAGCCTTGCTGGTTTTATTTCTTTTGTGTACAGTATATGTGGTGGCTCAGTCAACTCGCATTATTCTCTCAGCATATGTAGGTACGGATTGTACAGAGTGCATGATGTCATTCTTTCATGAGTCAGTATTAGTTCAGTTTGACTTATGTATGGGCCCTTGTTGTTCGGTATTGTCCGTCATACGAGTATAAGGGTGTTTGGTCACTAGAGATCAGGTGCTCGTCACGGCTCATCGGTTTGGGTTGTGACAGTTTTGAAGTCAAGCGAGTTGTAAAACAAAATTCGGCAAAAGTTGTCGCAAGTTAAGTTCATAAATTAACTGAAATTTAGGTCTGATGTCACAGAGCTTTTCTCCTAATGTACTTGGAGTTACGGGGTGATCAATCCACACTATTTAATGTATACGAGTCTAGTTTCCAACACATTAAACCTTTCATCGATACGACGTCGGAGTAGAGAGATATTTGCGTTTTCCCGAGACTGCACAGGCTGCCCTGTTGGGACCCACATGAGAAGTCCACCGACCTAGCTTCTTTTAAAAGTGTGTGGGGGTTTTTATTTTGTCATTTATCGACCAAACTCAACCCTAATACTCTCCTAAGCTCTCTCAACAGGTCATAAGAGTTTCAAGGCGAAATACAAGTGTTTACACCCAACTTGAACACCAAAAGTTGATTCAAGATGAGAATAACACTCCTATAGTGTTGTGGTGTGATTGAGGGTTGTTGTGAGCTTCAACATCTGGGTATTTCAAGTTTTATCTACTGCCTAAGGTAAGTAAATGATGTTCTTGGTTGTGCTTATGGTTAATCATGCGTTGGTTGAATTGTTTGAGTGAAAATCTACAAGATAGTAATTGACATAGCATAAGGTTGTCATCTTTTTGTGGGCAGAGTTGAGGCTATATATATGGTTTTTTGTAGCTAGAAATTATGCGAAATAACTTGATTATGTTATGGATTCTGTTTTTAAGCTTATCTATGAGTTAATTAAGTTGATTGAAGAAGAAAACATGAAAAACAAGAGATTGACGATAAAGATTAAGGTGCTAGGCGTGTGGACTATTTTTTAAGATTATTCTTACGATGTTTTGGGCTGAAAATGATATGGTAAGCATGAGTATGATTTTATAGATGTTGTAGGCAGATTCATGGAAAAGGAATTGGGTTCAAATTATATTTTGTTAATCATAAATCGAGCTTGCCGCTCAAATGGTTGTTGAAGTCATCGAAAAGCTTATTATAAATTGTTTTGTTGTTGTTTGGGCTGTTTGATGACTTTTAGTAACTTATGGGATGTAGTATAAATAGGAGAGGTGCTATCCATTTTCTTTTAGACTATTGTTGTCGAAATATGAGAGTTACGACGCTTACATGATGACGACGAAGTTGTTTTACTCATTGTAGACGTAAGAAGATCATATTGAGCTTGGTTGACGATTGGAGAGAAGATTGCAAAGGTATGTAAGACGCCTTCTTTCATTCTTTTGGCATGACCCTAATGAACTGTTACACCCCGTAGTTCTGTACGTTGAAATTCGTAAGTGTTGGTTATTTCAAGTATGAACTTTGGAGTTGCCTTCAAGGATATATATATTTGTATGCGTTTATCTTACGGCTGTGTAGGTGCATGTTACACCTCGAAAAATTTCATGTCATTGCCTAGTGAATAGGCTAACGCAGGGTAAGGAGTATATGATGTTATTATAAGCAAGAAAGGTTATTTAACGGTTTTAATTAAGATTCCAAAGACATTGGAAGTAAGAGAAGAAAGTTCGTTAAAGAATGTTGAGCACATGTTGTATTTTGAAGAAGGATGTGTAAAGTATCGAGTTAATGTCGACTTGATGATGTCTTAAAGAAGAGTTATAACGCTCCTTAGATTGGTAATGAAGTGTTAAACAAGTGTCAAGAAGGTTCCATAAGGATTGGAGATCAAACGAACGACGGAAATAATTTCTGAGAAATGGGGTTATACGACAGTTTATACGGTCCGTATAACATTATACGGTCCGTATAAGGGTCCGTATAACACCCAACAGAAATTTTATTTCTCTGATGGTGAAGTACGGTCACTTAGATGGACCGTATAATGTTGTACGGACCGTATAAGTGTCCGTGGAAGTCTCGACGGGCTGAGTTAAGTTCAAGTATAAAATGATGTTCCCACTCTTATTTTCTAATTCTTTCCACTTCTCCATCTCTCTCAAGACTTCAAGAGGATTATACGCATTTCATTTTCAAGAATACAAAGGAAATCAAAGGTTCATATCATAAATTCAAGTGAATCAAGTGCAAGAAGCTCACTAGGGTTCATCCAAGGCAAGAAATCCTTTTGGAAGTGGAACTAGGGTTTTCCTCAAGTGGAGTATTGCTATCCAAAACCCATTCCTACTTAATCAAAGGTAAGTTTTATGATCATTCCATGTTGTTTAAAGTATTGAGAGGTTGAAAGACTTGGATTATGGAAGGAAGTAGGAAACGGGTTATAAACATGAGAATAGTGACATTGTTGAGTAGTAGATTAATATGAATCACGATTCTTGATATGTGGTGATTATAATTATGTTATGAATGATGTTAAGAGCATAGGGGAAACATTAGATGAGGATGAATGTAATGTTGTATTATGATCATGATTATGGATGACCTTGAGAGGGAGTTGTGGGAGTTGGATAATGATGAACTTGACAAAAGTTATTGATTAAGATATTATGAATGTTATCATTGATGATTGGGAGTTAATATATGATATGGAGAAAATTGTATAAACAAAGGAGATCTTTGTCCAATTTTCTTTAGCTTTAGTTCAAGCGTGTTTACGTTATCGATTATCTAATATTAGTATGAACTCTCTTGAAGGTAGAAATGTGAATATTGGAGAGGAACGTTCAAGCGATAGAGTAGCTAAACGAAAAGGTATGTGAGGCTAGTCCCTTCCTTTCTAAGGCATGAATCTTATGACATGATTTTCCTTTATTCTCCGTGACCTTCTTACATTCCGAAAATTATGAGTCTATGTTCATGAAGAGCCTCATATGAGATAAAGATAAGAGATACGTTATGAGTATGATAATGATGATGATGAGCTTAAGTCTAAAGATTCTAAAGTTCATGATATGATGTTTCTACAAAGCTAATGATCCTAATTATGATTAATTGATGTCGTTCTTTGTGCTACACTCACTTTATATGCTAATTCTTTCAAGGTGAGGCAGAATGCTTATGAAACTACATAATGAAATCGGGGGTTCACGACCTTATGTCACCCCGATAAAGTATAGTTATCTTTGAGTTCCTATGCATGAACTATGATGATAATATTACACCGTGCCTATATGGCCGGGCAGACACCGCTAAGGCGGGCAGCGTATACACCATGTCTAGATGGCATGGGCAGACACCACTAGTGGGAAGCATGAGATGGTTACCCAGGACACGAGAGTCCTGGATGCTGGCTAATGATTATCACATCGTATCTATATGGTCGGGCAGCTTAGATATGTATATGCATACATGACATGATAATGTTTATGAAGTAAGTTAGCATGCATTACTTCATTCTTATATGTCAGTCAGTTACAGGTTGTTCCTCACTTGTTGTCTCCTGGTTTC
Organism: Lycium ferocissimum; assembly: GCF_029784015.1. Taxonomy (NCBI): domain Eukaryota; kingdom Viridiplantae; phylum Streptophyta; class Magnoliopsida; order Solanales; family Solanaceae; genus Lycium; species Lycium ferocissimum. The sequence goes on from NW_026726837.1 coordinate 6,461, forward strand.
ATTGATGTATCATTATTGTTTATGCCTTACATACTCAGTACAATGTTCGTACTGACGTCCTTTTCTTTGGACGCTGTGTTCATGCCCACAGGTAGACAGGGAGGCAACCCAGATTCATAGGAGCTGACCAGCAGATTTATGAGAGCACTCCATTATTCCGGAGGTGCTATTTGATTTATTATTTTGTGTACATATTTGGGCACGGTGGGTCTGTCCGTCTTATGTCTAGTACTCTAGTAGAGGCTCGTAGATACGTATGTGTAGGTGATATAGTCTCATGATTTCCCTCATTGTGTATCTATATATATATATATATATATATATATATATATATATATATATATATATATATATATATATATATATATTATGTTGATAATAGAAAGGGCTTATGTCTATAAAGGCAGATATGCTTGAAATTGAAAAATGATTTTCCTTATGATTAGATGTGTCAGGACAATAAATGTATCAGGATAAGTTTGATGAGTATTAGAATGAGTGGTACTCGATAGTTAGCTCCGGGTACCCGTCATGACCCCTCGTCGTGTCGTGACAGTGTAGCTCATGTAATAAGTTGGGAGGATTAGAGAGTAGGTGAGTTGCGGAAACTATGTTTGTTGGTCCAATTTGGAGGAAGAATATCTTTTAGAATATGATGAGTTTTGAGCCAAAGTAAAAGCCTAAGTGAAGTTCATGAAGCCTAGTTTTCAACATAATGAACCGCTTATCGATACAGTATCGGAGCAAGGAGATATGGACGTTATAAGCTGGGCTGGAAAGCGAGGAAAATGCTCTGCGTGAACGCGTCAGGAGGTGGTACGAACGCGAAGAAGGGGTGACAGACAACCCAGCGCGAACGCACTGAGTACTTTTTAGGTCGGTGCAACCCGAGCCTAAAACGTTATAAAAAGGGGTTACCCCCTTATTTCCTCATTCAAACATCCTCTAAGCCACCCCAAACTTCTAGAAATTTCCTCCAACTTCCATATATTAAATTTTAATGTAAATCGAGTATAATCCCCAGATTCTGGTCCAGACAGCGTATAGTTGCGATTACAAAATCATATAGCGACGAGTCTTGGCTCAAGTTCAAGGAGGAACGTGAAGATATTGCGGTTATAGCGGGAGTAAGGTATGAATCTCTCCCTATTAATATTGATTTCAGTTTATTTACAAAGATAAAACTACTAAATAGTTGTATAACAAGTTGGATAGTTGAGGAATTTGGAAAAACATCGTGTGGGATGTTTTATGGAGCATAATGGTGTTGGTAATGATGTTGTTGATGTTGGTATTGTTGTTGTTGTTGTTGGTTGTTGAATTGTGATTTTGGGCTAGGCATATAAATAGGGGAGATGCTGCCCGAATTTCGGCAGATTCTAAATGGAATTAAATTAAGGATTTGAGATGGGCATATGACCTTGAGCCTAACAATAGTACAAATGGTTTATATGTAGATTTACGGGCTTGGAAGGATAAATGTTGAATCGCTAAGGAGACCGAAAGGTATGTAAAGCTAGTCCCTTTCTTTCTAAAGGCATGACTCCTACATTACGATTCCATATATGTCCTCTATAACATCTTTGTTCCCGAAAAGATAGACGTTCATGATTCTCAAGGTTTTTATGATATTAAAGACAAGATGTTTTCTATGAGGACCATGATGACAATGATGACTTCTTTCTTGTGAATCCATACATGCCTTCCATAATGTCCTTATTTCCACAAGCTAGAGATTCATGATTCTTAAAGTTTCTTATGACGCAAAAGATGATTATGTTTTCATGATGATAATGATGATGATGATGATGATGATGATAATGATGATCCTATTTCTAAAAGTTCCAAAGTTATGATTTTAATGTTATTATGAGATTATTGAGCTTATTTCATGATTTCCATGATTTTATTCATTGTTGTTGATCTCACCTTACAATCATTGTTCCTTCAAAGTGAGATATAGCAATGATGATTGCTTTATAACATAATCGGAGGTTACTGACCTTACGTTACTCCGATAGAGTCATAGCTTTTGATTGGGCTCTCATGCATGCTACTTATGTTATATATATATATATATATATATATATATATATATATATATATATATATATATATATATATATATATATATATATATAGGGATATGGGAAAAGGGCAAGGCGTTATATACGCATAACCACTTGATCGATTAGTATATTATGATATCGTCCCCGGACGAGGGACCTATGGGATAAATGGATCGGGCCGTTCGTTCCGCGGAAATATAATATATTTATAGATCGGACCGTTCGTTTTGCAGTAATATGATATACTTTAGGATCGGGCTGCACGTTCCACAGCATTTCTATTTTGCGTATATATGTATGAGAAATGGTTTTCCTGAGCATGCATGGTATCCACCTTAAGAGGCAGTCAAATGTACAGGTTATTCCTTTATCTCATGTCATGCTCCATATTTCTTATCATGTTATTGTTCTGCCCTTTTTCGGTCAATGTTAAATGTGACATCCACCTTATGGGCCTTGCGTTCGTGCCGAATTAGGTAGCCAGCCAGACGCTCCAGACTAGTAGGATCTCCCCTCAGCCGCAGTGCGCTCCATTGGTCCGGAGCTGCAGCCCTTTTTGGTATGTTATTTTGCTATGTAGATATGTGGGTACGGCGGATAACTTGTCCTATCTTTGCTTTCTGACTTATATTCCATAAGTACGTAGATAGTTGTATGTTGTGGTCTCTTGTTTTATGTACAGTGCATGTAGTGGCCATGTCGGACTGTATTGTCATCCTTTGCACGTATGCATATATATATATATATATATATATATATATATATATATATATATATATATATATATAATGAGTTTTCAAGGTAGAGTTCATTTAAATTTTACGGCGGTCTTTATCGCTCGAATATGAGTTAGAAATGGGCCACCAGGCTACTCAGCATATGGTAAGTACGAGTTTAGGGGTGCTTGGTCAGTAGTGGTCGGGCACTCGTCACGACCCATTGGTTTGGGTCGTGACATAAACGAACATAAACGAACGATATTCATAATGATGTTCTACTCTTTGTAGCTATAATGGTTTATGCCTATCTTTCATGATGTAATTCTGATCCGTATGCTTCTTGGCTCATGTTTGTCCATTGTCGGGAGTACTTTCATGTCATACAATTTATACCTCATGTTACGAGTCTCTCAATGGCTAATCATGTAAAGAATGATGATTGATGATGCATAACGATAATCGGAGGTGTAATGACCTTACGTCACTCCGATCGGTTCATGATGTCCTCTTGTTACTCTCAGTCCTTGTGTGGCTCCATACAGCTACGTTACGTGCGGGAAGTTATACTCTGATGAGTCCGTGTGTGGCTTCAATGATGATATGAGTCCGTGTGTGGCTCCGAATCTGATTATGAGTCTGTGTGTGGCTCCAGATCCGATAATAAGTCTGTGTGTGGCTTTAATACTAATATGAGTCCGTGTGTGGATCCAATATTGATATGAGTCCATATATGGATCTCCAATGGCATTATATACATATACATATTGCATTTATACATGTTATGTCCCTCAGAGGCAATTCAAATGTCAGGTTGATTCTTATTCCCTCTTATGGATGTTGTCGTATTGTTATGTTTCATTTCTGCCTTATGTATTTAGTACATTATTCATACTGACGTCTCTTTTCCTAGGGACGCTGTGTTTCTTACCGCGCAGGTCCAGATAGACGGATAGAGGACCCCTCATGAGGCTGCCCCTGGATATCAACTTGATTAGTGAGCCCCACTTTCATCCGGAGTATTACCAAGTCAGAGTATATATATGTATGTCATTTTTTATCTTTTGGGTATGTTGAGGGCCCTGTCCTGATTTATATATATATATATACGACGTTTTGGTAAGTAAGAGATAGCGCTTGATGGTCTTAATTAAGATTTCCAAAGACATTCGAGTTAAGGCAAGAAAGTTGTTAAGGAAAGCGAGTTACAAGTTGTGTGTCGGGAAAAATCACGAACATCGAGAGTTAATGGTATTTTAATGATACTTTGAAGGAGAGTTATAACGTCTTAGATTGCTAATGAAGTGATAAACAAGTGTTAAGAAGGTTCCATAAGGATTGGAGATCAAACGAGGCAGCGGGAACAACCCGGTCAGAGCGTAGTTCAGCGACCATGTTCCACGGTATATAATAATCCACGGACCGTGGATGGGTCCGTGGAACTGCCGGCGAAGAAAGATGCACGGATGGTCGTGAACCACGACCAGTTTCACGGCCAACACAAGGTTCCGCGGACCGTGGAACAGTTCGTGGAACTCTCACGAGCGAAATGTTCTAACTCTTTAAATGTGATGCCTTCATTTATTTCATTTCCACCAACTTCTTCCATCTCTTAATACCTCTATAACCTTCCATATATTTCATCCACAAGAAAACTAAGGAAATCAAGGATCAATAACAAGATTTGAAGTGAATCAAGTGTTTGAAACCTCACTAAAGTCATCCAAACCAAGAAATTCCAAGAAAGGTGAAATAAGGTTTTGGTGCAAGAGGTGTATTACCATTCAAGGCTTATTCCTCCATCATCTAAGGTGAGTTTTATGATCTTTCCATGTTGTTTGAAGTATTAATAAGTTGAAACACTTGGATTGTAGAAGAGCATAGAGAATGGGTCATAAATGGTTGAATAGAGTCAATATTGAGTAGTAGTTGGAATGAATCATGAAAATGGATATGTTGAGATTATAAACACGTTATAAATGACATTTAGAACATGTAATAAGGATTGTATGAGAAAGAACGTGATAATGGACTTTGGTCGTGATTATGGAAGTGGAGTGAAATTGTGAAATGCGAATAATGTAAATGAATGACGATTGTTGTTAGTGATATTGTGATTGTTGTTATGAATGTTGGGAGTTGATATGAAATATGGAGGAAGTAGTATAAACAAAGGAAATGCTGCCCAATTTTCTTTAGCCTTAAGAAGCACGTTCATGTAATTGCGTAGCTAATGACGATACGAACTCTCTTGAAGGTAAAGACGCGAGCATTAAAGGAGAACGAGCAAGCTATAGAATAGTTAAACGACAAAGGTATGTGAGGCTCCACCTTTCTTACTAAGGCATGAATCATGTTATGAATTTCCTCCTTCCTTCCTATCTTCAAGAAAGTTAAGAGTCCTCGTTCATGAATAGCTATATGAGATAAGAGATAGATATGAGCACGATAATGAGGATGATAAGCTAAAGTCTAAAGACTCTAGAGTTGTGATACGATGTTCGTATAAAGCTAATGATGCTATTTATAATATATTGATGTTGATCATTGTATACACTCACCTTATGCTTGTTCCTTCAGGGTGAGGCAGAATGCTTATGAATGCTCCATAATGAAGTGGGGGGGAGGGGTCCACGACCTTATGTCACCCCGAAAGAGTATGATTATCTATGAGTCTCTACGCATGCATTATGATAAGTATATTATGATGAGCATATTATTATGAGCATATGATGATATTACACACGCTATATGGCCGAGTCACCGCCAAGGCGGGCTATACACCATGGCGGATGGCATGGGCGGATTACCTTTAGTGGGCGGCATGAGATGGTACCCGGACGCGGGAGGCACGGGCGCGCGGGCTAATGATATTGATTATCACGCGTACCTATATGGTCGGGCAACTTATATATTTATGCATACATGACATGATGATGATTATGATAGTAAGCCGGCGTGCACTATTTCTTTCTGATTCGATCGATTCTGATTGCTCCTTATTATTGATATTTCATTATTTCTTGTTACATACTCGGTACAATATTCGTGCGCGTTCGTTTTCTTTGGACGTTGTGTTCATGCCCACAGGTAGACAGGGAGGTGATCCAGACTCATAGGAGCCACTAGCTGATTAAGAGCACTCTACTTTTTCGGAGGTGCCATTGATTATTATTTTGGTATATATATGTGTATATTTTTGGGAACGACGGGGTCCTGTCCCATCCATATATCTAGTACTCTTGTAGAGGCTCGTAGATACGCAGTGTGGGTAGTATGGTCTCACGATTTTCATGAATATGCATGTATATATATATATATATATTGATAGCCGAAGGGCTATGTTTATAAAAGTAAATATGCTTCAAATGATGATAGTTTTCTATGATTATAAGTATGTTTTATGAATGAGGGCAGATAAGTAACAGAATGAGCGGTGTTCGGTGGTTAGACTCGGATACCCGTCATGGCCCGTAACCCAGGTAGTGACAGAAGTGGTATCAGAGCAGTTCAGTCCTAGGAAGTGTCTACGAGCCGTGTCTAATAGAGTTTTATTTATGGTGTGTTGGCGCCACACTAATAAACAAGTGGCTACGGGGCATTTAGGAAAATGACCATCTTTCTTCTTATGAGATCATGCAATAGAGCTGAGTATGAGATTAAATCCTCCTTAATAGTGTGTTGTTATTTCAGAAATGCCGCCAAAAGGAAAAGCTAAAGTCGCCCAGAAGGGCAAGACCACGATGAAAAGGCGAGCAATAAGAGAGCCGCCTATGAATATAGATGAAGGTGAATCACGTGAGGCTCATCCCGATGCCTCCCTTCTCCGCCTATCACGGAAGAACGAGAAGGGGCATCAGTTCCAGCTCCTATGCCTCCAGTCCCTCCACCGGCTACTTCGGGTCAACAAGTGATCGAGGCCATTAATTTATTGACACAGTTGGTTACCGCCCAGGCACAACGGCAAAATGCGGGCCCAAGTGATCGTTCGAAAATCTTCAGAGCCCGTGACTTCATGAGTTTAAATCTCGGAATTCTTTGGGTCAAAGCCGGATGAAGACCCGCAAGGCTTTATTGATGAAATGTTGAGAACGTTGCGGATTATTCATGCTTCCGAGATCGAATTCGTGGAGTTAGCATCATATAGACTCCGGGATGTAGCAGTTCTATGGTACAATAATTGGATAGCGTCAAGAAAAGAAAATGTGCCTCCGCCCGTTTGGCAAGAATTTGTAGACGCTTTCATTCGCCACTACTTGCCACCCGAGGTCCGCCGAGCTAGAGCGGATAGATTCCTAAATTTGAAGCAAGGGAACATGAGCGCCCGAGAGTATAGCCTTCAAGTTAATTCTTTGGCTAGGTATGCTCCGACTATGGTTGCCGATATGGGAGATCGGGTGCACAGATTTGTGAGTGGCTTAGGGCCACATTTGTTTAAAGATTGTTTGACGGCTTCCTTGCAAGATGGGATGGACATTTCCCATATTCAAGCCCATGCCCAAAATCTCGAAGGACAACAACCTCCGCAAAAGGGTGATCGTGATGTTGATAGAGGGCAAGGCAAAAGGGCCAGATCTATGGGCACAGGCAGTGAATATAGAAGGGGATCAAGGCAGACACATTTTAGGCACTCAGGCCAGTTGGTGATGAGTGCACCTCCCCGATTTACAGGCAGGAGATTTGACAGCTCTTTCCGTTCAGGACAGGGTCAGAGCTCGAGGGCTTTAGGTCCACAGTTTGGGGGCGATTATAGTCAGAGGAGACCTCCGTGCAGATGTGATGCGGCCGGTGCGGTAGATTACATTACTCGGCCCGGTGCCACCAGGGTTCAGATGCTTGTTACGCTTGTGGTCAGGTAAGGCATATGATGAGAGATTGACTATCGATGAGCGACAGAATTGGGGTTCCACTTCTGGCTGTGATCAGCGGCGGTTCTTCATCGGTGCGTCCGGCGTGCGTACTCCCCCGCATTCCATTAAGTAGGAGATAGAGGCCGAGGGGAGTACCGAGGTGCTACCGGCCCGCTTGTATGCTTTAGCCGGAGGTGGATCTCGGGTCCTCCCCGGATGTGGTTACGGAGTATATTGTGCAGATGTTAGCATGATGTGTATGCATTGATAGATCCGGTTCACATTATCATATATTACTCAATCATTTGCTAATCGTATTGGAGTGGAACTTGAGCCAATCAAACCTTTCGAGGTGTCCGCTCCGGTTGGTGATCCGTGATAGCTAAACAAGTGTATAAAGATTGTATAATTGTGATATGTGATGTGACCAAAACTGATTTAGTTGAGCTGGAAATGTTAGACTTTGATGTTATTATGGGTATGGATTGGTTGGCCTCATGTCATGCTAATGTTGATTGTCGAATGAAATTAGTTCACTTTCAATTTCTGGGAGAGCCCATGCTTGAATGGAAAGGTAATACGGCAACTCCGAGAGGTAGGTTTATTTCCTACCTTAAGGCAAGAAAGATGATAGCTAAGGGCTATATTTATCACTTAGTCCGAGTTCATGATACGGAAGCAAAGCCACCAGTTTTCCAATCCGTTCCGGTAGTGAGTGAATTCCCGGATGTATTTCCAGACGAACTTCCAGGCCTTCCTCCGGAAAGAGAAATTGAGTTCGCTATTGATGTGTTGCCGGACACCAAGCCTATTTCTATTCCTCCTTACCGAATGGCTCCGGCAGAATTAAAAGAGCTAAAGGCACAATTGAAAGATTTGCTTGAGAAGGGGTTCATCAGACCCAGTTTATTACCGTGGGGAGCACCAGTCTTATTTGTGAGAAAGAAAGATGGATTCCTACGAATGTGTATTGATTATAGACAGCTGAATAATGTGACGATAAAGAACAGATATCCTCTTCTAAGAATTGATGATTCATTTGACCAGCTACAGGGTGCCAAGTGGTTCTCTAAAATAGACCTGAGATCAGGTTATCATCAAGTAAGAGTTAGAGAAGAAGACATTCCCAAGACAGCCTTCAGAACGAGATATGGCCATTACGAATTTCGGGTGATGTCGTTTGGGTTAACTAATGCACCAGCCGTGTGCATGAATTTAATGAATAATGTATTCAGGCCTCTCTTGGATCTGTTCGTAATAGTATTTATTGATGATATTAAGGTGTATTCTCGCACAGAATTAGAACATACAGATCATTTACGTATTGCCCTTGGAATTCTTCTAACTCGGGAGTTGTATGCAAAATTTTCAAAGTGCGAGTTTTGGTTAAATTTGGTGACATTCTTGGGTCATGTTATTTCAGACGATGGTATTCGAGTTGACACTCTGAAAATTGAGGCTGTGAAGACGTGGCCAAGGCCTAAGACACCTACAGAAGTTCGTAGTTTCCTGGGATTGGCAGGTTATTATAGAAGATTTGTAGAGGGCTTTTCATCCATTCAGCTCCCATTGACGGAGCTTTCAACCCGAAGTCGGCTAAATTTCGGTGGAATGATGCTTGTGAGCGTAGCTTCCAAGAGTTGAAGGACAAATTAACCTCAACTCCAGTCTTAACACTCCCAGAAGGGCCAGATGGCTATGTTGTATATTGCGATGCTTCCGGTGTTAGGCTAGGATCACTACAAAAAAAAGGCTTATCAAAGACCAACAATTAGCGACAGGCTAGAAAACTGGTCTTTAAAAGTATACCTATAAGGATGAGATTTTTTCCTAGTCCCTAAGTTTCGATTTTAACACGAAGGGATTAAATCTAGTCGTTGAAAGGATAGCTGTCCAGTCCCTAATGATCTAAATTGAGCGGGATTAAAAGCCTATCTTACTTTTACCTATAATAAATAGAGAATAAAAACACAATAAAAAAACATAACACTCTACCTAATTGACGTTGCACTCTCAAAATATTGTCCGTCCCTTTCAAAGTTGTAAAACCCTAAATCCCCAAATCTCAGAACCTACCCAAGCTACAATCATAATCACATCTCTCATTCTCTATCAACATGGAGCTGTAGATCCGAAAGATACCCATTTGCACTTATCGGTCAATAGGTGGGTTTGGACCAAAGTGCACGAAATAAAATGGGTCTTCCACTACTCGATCACTCACACCTAAGGATGTGTTTCTCATTTTTGAATCCACACCGTTCAATATTGTAGTGAGTTTTCTTCTTCAATCTCTTACTTTCCGATTTTTATACAATACGCAACACTGAGTTGTTCTTGATTTAAGATTTTCTCTGATTGTTTGTTTAATTGTTTGTTGAATTGGTCTGGTTATACCTAGGGTTTTCTATTTTAGGCTTTTTCTTTGATTTTCCTTTTTACAATATTTTTGCGGTCTGAATGTTGTAGATCTATTGTGTGTACATCTGTTCTAATTGACGAGTTTTATGAGAATATTCTTGTATCGTTACCGAATTATCTCCTTCGCTAAAGTTTATACAAATTATTCCTCGGTGCTAAAAAGTGAAAGTTTTCCTACTTCTAGATGACCATATAAATAATAATGGATTTATTTTTTCTCTAGTGAAGACCCACTCAAAATGGTATCAAATTCTAGAATAATGAGTTCATGCCAAAATAATTTGGGGTTATATGATTTGCGAAATTCAAGAATTTTTGGTTTTTTCAGGTATGAAATCTTTTTATACTCCTAAATTTATGATACTTATTGGGCAATTTTAGTTATAAAATCCTATTTTTTCCAAGCATTGTTGGGATTAGAACTTCTCTTAGTGGAATATTTTGATATTTTTAAGTTCTATCTTTGATAAAGTTGGGGTTTTGTGACTTCTTATGTGGCTGTAAGTGCAGTCATTAGGTGTCCATAATATTTGGTTTGCTGTTTCTAGTTCATCTAGAACATTTTTGTAGATTTCTTTTTTTTTTTTTTTTTTTTTTTTTTACTATTTGTGACAGTTTACTTCTCATAAAGCAAAAGTTAAAATCCTTTTTGGCAATAAGAAATTTATTATGGATGAACTCAAACAATAAAAGAACAGTTACTAGTAGAACTTTTTTGAAGAACTGTTATTAGCTCAACAATGTGAGGTCCAGCTTCCAACATCACCCAATTCAGGAGAAGACCATTAACGTGAAGCACGTACAGGTTCGTAAACATTTACTCAACACATCCATTTCTTTTGTTTATTTGAGGTGGTAGCATATAGTTAATCTATTATTTAAGCAAGTTATGCTCTTTGCTATTGCGCATTGTGTCGGTTCTGCTTTCTAGTTGTGCATTGTGCTGACCATATGATTGATAAAAGTTGTCAAGAGAGATTATATAGTCAGGACATGTTGATTGTTGAAGCATAAAAAGCAATAAAGAGAAAGAAAAAGAGAACGGGAGCTACAAAAAAAAGAGAACGGGAGCTACCATATTGTTCTTTTCTAAGGACCTCTTCAATTTATAGTACCTTTTCTAACTATTCATCAGCTTGGACTAAATGAAAAATTATAAAAGATCCAATCCACCATATTACGTAGTCTATGTCTCAATATTATCTTTGAGATATTGTACTTCATGATTTTTTGGCAGATATCTCCGTAAGGAAATGATTTCTTTTCTTTAAAAAAAAAAGTTATCCGATGGTAATTGAATGAGTATATTAATGTTTCTCCTTTTCTAATCTTTAGTTTCTTCCCTGTAACATGAGCATGAGCATTGTACAGTTTATTATATATTTCATTCGCAGTTTTCTTGAAAAGGATTAGAAGGTATAACAAGAGAAACGGTATCTATAATTTTAATGATCTCGAGGGAGCATAAGACTAAGTTGATAGTTATCCAACTCTGTCCTAAACAGAGGCCCACTATTCGACCTATAGGTAGGCATTTCATCTCACTAGTGTATTAGTGGGACTTGGGGTCATTAAATGCTTTATTTACACCCTTATCATGTACGTAATGCTTAATTATTGTAATTTAACCATGCTTTCTTATCTCTATCACTATCCCTATTTCGGGCATAAATGGAATTAGAAGAGCGAAGCTAAAATTCGCTAATGTAAATAAATGATGGTTGAAATTCTTAAGGATTGTACGAATATATGTACAATATGCATTTGGCAAGTTTGTACCTCCCATGTTTTTAATCCTTAGAATCGGTTAGATGAGTGAACTTTGGTCAAATTGAGATATTTTGATTTATGTGAGTTGTTTATTGAATGAACTTATTTTTTATTGTTTCACCTGCATTATTCTTCCTTGAGTAAATGGAGACTACTAGTATTTTGTCACACTCTACCGTAAAGACTTAGAATATGGACAAGTAATTTATTACTTTTTCACAGTTAATATCGTGTAAAGGACTATTTTTGAAATTCTAATAGAAAAGTGATATCCCAAAGGTTTGGGTAAGGTTTGTGTACATATTACCCCGAAGACCCCACTTGTGGGATTACACCGCTTCTTCATGTTGTTGTAATGAAAAAGTGATACTATCCAATTTACCTTTATATGATATATATGAGTTAACGCTGAACATTGTTAGCCTTACTTGTGTTCAATTTGATATGTTTTATACTCTGATTCTGAGATGGGTGGTAACCAATGAACTTTAATGACGTCTTTTTTTATAGTATTTTTCTTTTTACAAATCAGAGAGTTTAATTAAAAATCTCAATACATTGTTTAACGAAAATAAGAATATAAAAAAGAGCTAGACTAAGTCCTTCTGGGATTATTCATGAAGAGCATAGAGGGATATAGCTGGATGTTGAAGTGCAACAACACCTTTATGAGAACTGGAATACTTCTTGTAAATCACCTTTAGCTTGTGATCTGGTGCCTCCATGTGATAGCTAACCCAAATTTGGCACAACCTAGTAGCTAAAACTCTGAGAAACCAATATGAAATTGTAGTGTTTCATTCCCAAAAGTACTGCAATGCAGCGCGGGTCGAGCAACATAAACTGCTGAGGCAGCAATCATCGATGGGCTGTAGATATTCATAGCATAATTCATCAACCCCAATTCAGTCAAGAGATATACCATGTGTTTCCATTTGTGCATCAGAAACAACAGCTTTGATAAGCGAACGAGAAACACATAAGGCGTTGGTCCCACTATAGAAGCACCTACTTGGTTTTGGTAAAGAAGCTACATTCAATTTTAATTTCTTGTACCAATTCCCTTATATGTTCTGTTTCTCTGTTGTGTTTTTCAAGATTACTTTGCTCTTTTCAAATAAATGCTTCTTAAGGAATACCTCTTTTGGGGTTCTTAGGTTAAGAATGATGTTAGCTATAGACAACAACTATTTTATTTAAACAGAGACATACATGGAGAATGATTTGAGGTTTCAGTAGATTGCGTAAAACCCTTTGTCTTTGACTCTTATATATGTAATTTTCTCGATATATAGCTCTCAAAACTGTTTTTTTTTTTTTTTTTTTTTTTTTTTTTTTTAGGTTAAATTGCTCTCAAAACTGTTGATTATTAGGTTAACAATAACTTTACTTTTTCCTGTAATTCAGATTCTTGAAGTGGAAAATGAAGAATTCTCTTCTTCAATTATTTGGGTGAGTTTAGTTAGTATCACATGCCATGAAGTTGTGCTTTCAGTAAATTCTAGCTTATATTTTATGTTGATCGGAACTGATTGTCAAGCTCTAAAATGGATTTGATTATTTGACGATTGTGAAAAGTATACATTGTTACTTGAATATTTTAAAAGATATGGATAGGTTATTTTATATTAATCTGTATTTGGAAAAATGTACTTGGACTATATATGAAAATGACATGCTTTGAAAGAGAAGGAAGTATGCAATATCCAAAGTGTTCCTGTCCATTTACGTTACTCCATCTTTTAGATACTTAATCCGATCATTATTATTTTCTAAAGAGATTTTACTTTTAATTTTTTACAGGGTTTGAAGAGTTTTAGTTACAAGTCAAGAAGAGAGTTTTGAAGACTCAATTGCAAGTAGCTAGGAAAAATATTGTATTTTGTTTAGAGGTTGTGTAAACAGTCTTAGTAGTTATATTGTTAAACTAAATGTTAACACATTTTTGATAACTAATTACCCATTTCTACATTTGTAAATCCATATTTATATATGAAAGCATGATTTTTTTTTGATAATTTGTTGATGTGCGTGTGATTATCTATACTGGTAATGGTGTAGCTCTAAAAAAATAAATGACAGGAAATGACGCTTTAGGACCAGTGGAAACTGGTTGCTAAAATGCAATTGATCTATACTGAGGGACTAGATTTAAAGTTCCTAAAAGTGTTTTAGGGACCAGGTGTTTTCCGGTCCTGTAAACTCTTTTAGGACCAGCAACATAATCTCGTCGCTATTGACCATTAGCGTCGGAGCCTGTAGGGACGGGTGGCGACCAGCTTTTTCTGGTCGCTATTGACTTATAGGGACTAGAATCAGACTTTTAGGGACCAGTTTTCCCTTCGCTAATGACCATTTTTCTTGTAGTGGATGCGTATTAATGCAGCATGGAAAAGTCATTGCTTATGCCTCGAGACAGCTGCGGAAACATGAACAGAACTACCCAACTCATGATCTTGAATTGGCTGCAGTTATTCATGCATTAAAAATGTGGAGACATTATTTGTATGGTGTGCACGTCGATATCTATACAGATTACAAGAGCCCCCAATACCTTTTCAAACAAAGGGAGTTGAATCTACGGCAAAGCCAGTGGTTAGAATTATTGAAGGATTATGATGTGAATGTTTTATACCACCCCGGCAAAGCAAATGTAGTAGCGGATGCGCTTAGTCGCCGATCAATGGGTAGTCTATGTGAAGTCCCCTCGGAGAAGAAAGAATTGATCCATGAGCTCCACCAACTAGCTAATCTTGGGGTACGTTTAATTGATTCAGGTGATTCAGGGGTTAGTGTTAATAATCCCATAGTTTCATCCTTGGATATGGAAGTAAAAGAGTGGCAATACGAAGATCCTCAATTGAGCCATTATTGAGACACTTGTCGTGCAAAAGAGAAGTCTCCATTTGAAATTTCCATAGGAGTTCTCAAGTACCGAGGCAGGTTATGTGTTCCGAACGTTGCAGAATTACGTCGCCGAATTTTAGAAGAAGCTCATTACTCTCGGTATTCTATTCATCCAGGAACGACAAAGATGTATCATGATCTTAAGTTGATGTATTGGTGGGATGGCATGAGAAGAGACATAGCAGAATTTGTCGCACAATGCTCAAATTGCCAGCAAGTGAAGATAGAACATCAAAGGTCAGGGGGATTATTGCAAGCAATGGAAATTCCTACGTGGAAATGGGAAGTGATAAATATGGATTTTATTGTGGGACTACCCCGTTCCCGAGGCAAGTATGATTCTATATGGGTGATTGTGGATAGATTGATGAAAGCAGCTCATTTCCTTCCAGTCAGAACTAAATACTCAGCTGAAGATTATGCAAGACTGTATATCAAGGAAGTTCTGAGACTCCATGGTATTCCGATATCCATTATTACAGACAGAGGGGCACAGTTTACAGCCAAGTTCTGGAAATCTTTCCAAGAAGGTCTAGGTACTCAAGTAAGGCTTAGTACGGCATTTCATCCGCAGACTGATGGACAAGCTGAACGTACCATACAGACCTTGGAGGATATGCTAAGGGCATGTGTTCTAGATTTTTGTGGAAGTTGGGACGACCACTTACCCCTAATCGAATTTGCCTAGAACAACAGCTACCATTACAGTATCCAAATGGCTCCGTATGAAGCATTATATGGAAGGAAGTGCAGATCTCCAATTGGATAGTTTGACGTCGGAGAAGTGCAATTAATAGGCCTCGAGCTGATTCAACAAGCGGTAGAAAAATTCAAGATGATCCGAGATCGATTGTTGACAGCCCAAAGTCGCCAAAAGTCTTATGCGGATAACCGCCGGCGAGATCTAGAATTTCAAATCGGTGATTGGATATTTTTGAAGGTATCACCAATGAAAGGGGTGATGAGATTTGGTAAGAAAGGGAAGTTGAGTCCTCGATATATTGGACCCTACAAAATCATCCGCAAGGTGGGTCAAGTAGCTTATGAATTGGGTTTGCCTTCAGAGCTCGAATTGGTTCATCCAGTTTTTCATGTATCAATGCTCCGCAAATATGTTGGAGATCCTACAAAGATTATGCAAATAGACGATGTTCAGATCACAGAAAAGCTAACCTATAAAGAAGTGCCTATTGCCATATTAGACAAACAAGTACGGAAACTTCGGAATAAGGAAGTGGCTTCAGTTGAAGTCTTGTGGCGAAATAACAATCGGGAAGAGATGACTTGGGAAGCGGAAGAGAAGATGAAATCCACATATCCGCATTTATTTCATCCCCCAGAAGATATCTATGATGAGACATCGAGATTATGAGGTATGTATGCTTTTCTTTATGTATATGGGTTGTGTGTGGCCATTCTATATTGCTATTGTGTTGTAGCCCTGTGAGGCAATGATATTATGGGTTGTTGTGACAGGATGGTAGTGCCATATTACAGGGGAGACTCTGGCAAAATTTTTCTAAAATTCCTAATGACTTAACATTCGAGGACGAATGTTCCAAAAGAGGGGAAGAATGTTACACCTCGGAAAATTTTCTGTTAACGTATAGTGAATAGGCCAATGAAGGGCATGATATATATATATATATATACGACCTTTTGGTAAGTAAGAGATAGTGCTTGATGGTCTTAATTAAGATTTCCAAAGACATTCGAGTTAAGGCAAGAAAGTTGTTAAGGAAAGCGAGTTACAAGTTGTGCGTCGGGCAAAATCACGAGCATCGAGTTAATGATATTTTAATGATACTTTGAGGGAGAGTTATAACATCCCTTAGATTGCTAATGAAGTGATAAACAAATGTTAAGAAGGTTCCATAAGGATTGGAGATCAAACGAGACGACGGGAACAACTTCGGTGGAACTGTGAGTTCCACGACCATGTTCCACGGCCCATATAATATTCCACGGACCGTGGATGGGTCCGTGGAACTGCCAGCAGAGAAGATGGCTGGCTGGTCGTGAACCACGACCAGTTTCACGGCCAACACAAGGTTCCACGGACCGTGGAACAGTCCGTGGAACTCCCGACGACTGAAATGTTCCAACTCTTTAAATGTGATGCCCACTTCATTTATTTCATTTCCACCAACTTCTTCCATCTCTTAAGACCTCTATAACCTTCCATATATTTCATCCACAAGAAAACTAAGGAAATCAAGGATCAATAACAAGAATTGAAGTGAATCAAGTGTATGAAACCTCACTAAAGTCATCCAAACTAAGAAATGCCAAGAAAGGTGAAATAGGGTTTTGGTGCAAGAGGTGTATTACCATTCAAGGCTTATTCTTCCATCATCTAAGGTGAGTTTTATGATTTTTCCATATTGTTTGAAGTATTAATAAGTTGAAACACTTGGATTGTAGAAGAGCATAGAGAATGGGTCATAAATGGGTGAATAGTGTCAATATTGAGTAGTAGTTGGAATGAATCATGAAAATGGATATGTTGAGATTATAAACACGTTATAAATGACATTTAGAACATGTAATAAGTATTGTATGAGAAATAACGTGATAATGGACTTTGGTCATGATTATGGAGAATTGGAGTGAAATTGTGAAATGCGAATAATGTAAATGAATGACGATTGTTGTTAGTGATATTGTGATTGTTGTTATGAATGTTGGGAGTTGATATGAAATATGGAGGGAAGTAGTATAAACAAAGGAAATGCTTCCTAATTTTTGTTAGCCTTAAGAAGCACGTTCATGTAATTGCGTAGCTAATGACGATACGAACTATCTTGAAGGTAACGACGGGAGCATTAAAGGAGAACGAGCAAGCAATAGAATAGTTAAACGACAAAGGTATGTGAGGCTCCACCTTTCTTCCTAAGGCATGAATCCTATGTATGAATTTCCTCCTTCCTTGTGAATTTCCTATCTTCAAGAAAGTTAAGAGTCCTCGTTCATGAATAGCTATATGAGATAAGAGATACGATATGAGCATGATTATGAGGATGATAAGCTAAAGTCTAAAGACTATAGAGTTATGATACGATGTTCCTATAAAGCTAATGATGCTATTTATAATCTATTGATGTTGATCATTGTATACACTCACCTTATTCTTGTTCCTTCAAAGTGAGGCAGAATGCTTATGAATGTTCCATAATGAAGTCGGCGGTCCACGACCTTGTGTCACCCCGATGGAGTATGATTATCTATGAATCTCTATGCATGCATTATGATAAGTATATTATGATGAGCATATTATTATGAGCATATGATGATATTACACCGCGCCTATATGGCCGGGTAGTCACCGCCAAGGCGGGCAGCTATACACCGTGGTCAGATGGCATGGGCAGATACCACTAGTGGGCAACATGAGATGGTACCCCGGACGCGGGCTAATGGTATTAATTATCACACCGTACCTATATGGTCGGGCAGCTTATATATTTATACATACATGACATGATGATGATTATGATAGTAAGTCAGCATGTACTATTTCTCTTATGATTCAGTCAGTTACAGATTGCTCCTTATTATATTGATATTTTATTATTGCTTATGCCTTACATACTCAGTACAATATTCGTACTGACGTCCGTTTTCTTTGGACGCTGTGTTTATGCCTACAGGTAGACAGGGAGGTGATTCAGACTCATAGGATCCACTAGCTGATTGACAGCACTCCACTTTTCCGGAGGTGCCATTGATTATTCTTTTGGTATATATATGAGTATATTTTTGGGCACGACGGGGTCCTGTCCCGTCCATATATCTAGTACTCTAGTAGAGGCTCGTAGATACACAGTGTGGGTAGTATGGTCTCACGGTTTCATGAATATGCATGTGTATATATATATATATATATATATATATATATATTTATTTTGATAGCCGATGGGCTATATTTATAAAAGTAAATATGCTTCAAATGATGATAGTTTTCTATGATTATGAGTATGTTTTATGAATGAGGCCAGATAAGTAACAGAATGAGCGGTGTTCGGTGGTTAGTCCCGGATACCTGTCATGGACCGTAGCCCGGGTAGTGACACCTTCGATTCGCATAGTCACTTACCAAGTCACCCTTTCGCGTCTGTGGGCCAACTTCAGCGTAGGCGGACCCAAAAAAAAGAAGACATGTTTGCAGAAGCGGGACATCAGAAACCAGCAAAATCCTAGTTTTCACTAAGTCCAACCCAAAACCCGACATACATCTGAGACCCCCCGGATACAAACCAAATATGCATATTAACGTAAAACATGCTACAAATTCACCCGTGCCCTCAGAATTTCCAACGTAGGTCATTTTGACCCGGTCAACCCCCAAAACCCCCAAAGTCAAGTTTCCAACCAAGTTACCAAAATGCTCCCGAGGACCTCGAGCATCAAACTAACCACCCCACCAAGTTATATTCGACTCTTCGCGTTACGACCCAACTGGAAGGCCTTGACGGGCACACAGAGCTAACCTATTGAGCACCTCCTGACTTACATTTCATAATCTATATCTAAGTGGACCACAAAACTAACTCATAAATACCATAATCTGTAAGGGACACAGGTCCAATAGATATATGCATATCTATATACTCACTATCAAAGTATGCCCATATGGACTAACCGACAAGGCTGCCAAAAATGATATATAAAATATGAACCGAAGAGGTCATAGAGCATCTAACTATATACATCTGTCTACGAGCCTCTATATGGAGTGCATAACATCATAAATATGGGACAGGACCCCGCCACGCCCATATATAAAGAAAAGAATAGTACCAGCTGAACTGTAGCTCCGGAACAAGAGGAGCACTCCTGCACAATCGCTGATGAAGCAGCCTAGGGGTCTGGTCCATCTCCCTGTCTACCTGCGGGCATGAACGCAGCATCCACAACAAAAGGACATCAGTACGAGTAATGTACTGAGTATTTAAGGCATGAATAACAACATAATAAAGATATGAAAGAAACATGAGATAAGAGAAATAACCTGTACATCTGAATGCCTTTTAAAGCGGATGTCCTGCATGCTTAGCTTTAAAAAAAATGTTTTCATAAATACATATATAGTACCATACTCGGCCATATAGCCTCGGTGTGATCATCATATCATCATCATCCCGCGTCCGGGACATCCCGCATCAGGGGTGATATCATAACGTACCCACTGCAGTGTTGTGCAAAATAGGTGTCGTACCCGGCCGAATATAGCGCGGCTCGGTGTGAGAAAATAGCTACATATATATATATAAAGCATGCATGAGAGTATACAGAAAATGTTACAACTTTATCAGAGTGGCATAAGGTTGGTGAACCTCCGATTACCATTATGGAACCATCATCATCGCTATATCTCACCTTGAAGGAAAAATAATCATAAGGTGAGATTAACAAAAACAAAAAAAATCAATAATCATGAAACAAAGATCAATAATATCATAGGGACATCAAGAACCATAAGCTTCTCAATATTTCTAGGAATGGAGTCATTATGGTGGACATTTGCATAAATATATACTCGTATCAAGGTGATCATGCCATAAGAAGGAAAAGGTTCGCCTTACCATACCTTGTCGTCTCCTTAACTACTTAACGCTTATCCTCCCAAGCTTGTAAATCTACATTCAAGATAATTCATACTAGAGTTAAGCCTTGAAAACTCTCATAAGATCAAACTAGAGTAGTTAGTGAGCTAGTGAAAATTAGGCAGCATTTCCCCTATTTTATCTACTTCCATCAAATTCTAAAACAAATCCCAAACAACAATAACAACATCAAAAATACCATAATCAAGAGTTTTCATTCAAGTTAAACTTAAATCAATCCAAAATCCCCCTTTAAAATCAACCTATAGTCATCCACTTCAACTTGATACCTTGTGACCTCTCTACTATGATTCCTTTCCTCTTCAAGACTTGTTAAACCTTTAAGTCAACTCAATAATAAGAAATAAGATGAATAACATACCATTTACTAGGAGAACTTCACATTACTCAACTTCTTCCAAGACCAAATTCACCACAATTTCAAATAGAAGCAAGAACAATCACCTTCCAAAAACATGACACCAATTCTAGCCTTCACGAACTTGCTTCCGCCGATTCATTTAACTCCGAAACCTTAAGGTACATACTTAAAATTGTTAGATATCTTGCTTAACCTTATAAGGGCTTCATGTCCAATTTGTTCTTACATTAGTTTACTTATAATGCAAACGACGCGGATTTTGTTTTCCAAGCTATAACATGCTTCCTCCTTTAGGGACATTCGGCCTCGAATGTTAGACTCTTAGGGGTCTTACAAAAATTTTGGCAGAGTTTACCCTTTAACTATACCACTACCATCCTGTCACAACAACCCAAAATATACAACGCCTCACAAGGCCATAACAACAATAATAATAATGGCTCCACACGACCAAGAAGTCATAAAAGGAAACATTAAGTACCTGAAGACAATGATGTCTCTGTCTGAATCTCATCTGGATGTGGAAATAACTGTGGATAACTAGATCTCATGTCTTCTTCAGCTTCCCAAGTCATCTCCTCGATATTCCCATTCTTCCAGAGGACCTTCACCGAAGCTACATCCTTAGTTCTCAATCTTCGAACCTGCCTATCTAGGATAAAAATAGGGACCTCATCATAAAATAATTGCTCGATAACTTGGAAATCATCTATGGGTACAATTCTGGAAGGATCTCCAATACACTTGCGAAGCATTGACATATGGAAAACTAGATGAACTGACTCCAAGTCTGAAGGTAGAGCTAACTCGTAGGCCACCTGGCCCACTCTGTGTACAATCTTATAAGGCTGAATGTATTGAGGACTAAGCTTACCCTTTTTGCCAAATCTCATAACGCCTTTCATAGGTGACACCTTCAAGAATACCCAGTCACCAACTTGGAATTCTAAGTCTCGTCGGCGATTATCTACATAAGACTTCTGATGACTTTGGACTGTCAATAATTGGTCCAGAATAAGCTTGACCTTCTCCATGGCCTGTTGGAACAAATCTGGCCCTACTAACTTGGTCTCCCTTACTTCGAACCATCCAATTAGTGATCTACACTTCCGCCCATATAAAGCATCACACGGGGCCATCTGAATACTGGAATGATAACTATTGTTATACGCGAACTCGATGAGCGGCAAATGATCATCCAGTTACCTCTGAAGTCTAACACATATGCTCATAGCATATCCTCGAAAATCTGAATGTTACGCTCAGCTTGTCTATCAGTCTGGGAGTGAAATCTGTGCAAAAACTCACCTAAGTTCCCAAACCCTTCTGGAAGGACTTCCAGAAATTAGTTGTAAACTGCGCACTCCTGTCGGAGATAATAGATACTGAAACACGATGGAGTCATACTATCTCCTTGATAGAAAACTTTGCATAATATTTAGCTGAGTACATAGTTCTGACAGGTAGAAAATGAGCTGATTTTGTAAGTTTATCAACAATCACCCATATGGAATCAAATTTACGCTGAGAACGAGGAAAGCCTGTAATGAAATCCATGTTAATTACTTCCCATTTCCAAGTCAGAATCTCAATAGCTTGCAATAATCCACCGAGCTTCTGATGCTCAATCTTTACTTGCTGACAGTTAGGACATTGAGCTACAAACTCTGTTATGTCTTTCTTCATTCCATCCCACTAATAAACTGACTTAATATCATGATAAATCTTTGTCGTTCTCGAATGAATAGAATAACGGGAACACTGAGCCTCCCCCAAGATTTGGCGACGTAATCCTGCAACATTGGGAACACATAGTCTGCCTCGGTATCTGAGAACTCCATCTGCAGAAATCTCGAATGGTGACTTTTTTTCTGAGGAGATGTATCTTTGTAATGAACTAACATGGGATCCTCATATTGGCGCTCTTTCACCTCAACTACTAGAGATGAGACTGCTGAATCCTGAATAGCAACTACCGTATCACCGAAGTCCAATAATCGGACTCCCAGATTAGCTAACTTCTAAAGCTCACGAGCTAAATCTCTTTTCTCCGGCTGAACATCACATAAGCTACCCATAGATCTATGGCTAAGGGCATCGGCTACTACGTTCGCCTTCCCAGGATGATATAAAATGATGATATCATAATCTTTCGATAGCTCCAACCATCGTCTTTTCCATAAATAAAAAAAAGCTCTCTTTTCTCTCCTCCTATTCCCATGCAAACCCTAAACTAAACCTATTTTCAAACTATGGCCACTCCGGCCAATGGTCAGCCATCAACGGCGGCTGGCCAGCCTCCATCAACTTCCAACCTAGTTCACTACCCTCCCCTTACCAACACGAAAATACATGCTTCTCAACCAATTGCCCAGCTTCTCTCAGTCACAGAAACAAACCCTACAACCTATATGCAGACTCTTGTGC
Organism: Lycium ferocissimum; assembly: GCF_029784015.1. Taxonomy (NCBI): domain Eukaryota; kingdom Viridiplantae; phylum Streptophyta; class Magnoliopsida; order Solanales; family Solanaceae; genus Lycium; species Lycium ferocissimum. The sequence continues at coordinate 29,609 of NW_026726837.1, forward strand.
ATGAATGTACCCCTACTACCAACCCCATTGTTGATCCTATTCCTATTAAGGAGGTTCAATATATTGATAATATCCCAGTGGTGTGTTGGACTACATCAGAAGTACCAAGAATGGAGCAAATAGAAAATTTAAAGCATGCTATTGTAGGTAAGTTCTCATATGGCTGGCCAGAAATGGATGAGTTGAGAGATATTATCCCAAGTCAATGTGGTGCTAAGGGAAAGTGTCAAGTTGGATTCCTAAGAGATCAACAAGTTTTGATTAGATGTTCTTTAATGGAAGATTTCATAAACATCTCTTCTAAGAGTGCCTTTTGGTTGAAGTCTAAGAATGGTAAGTCTTATTAGATGAGACCTCTCATATATTACTCCCATTTTAGGGTTGAAGAAGAGACTTCAATTGCAATGGCATGGATATCTTTCCCTTATTTACTGCCTACTTACTTTGTTAAGGAATCTTTGTTTACCTTAGCATCGTCAGTTGGGAAACCTTTGTTATTAGACATGGCTAGTATTAATAAAACCAGGCCTAATTGCGCTAGGGTAAAGGTACAACTGGATTTATTATCAGATCTTCCAAAGTTTGTTATGATGGAAATTGAAGATAACCAAACCAAGGAAGTGAATGTTATGAAAGTGAAGATTTAGTATGATCATTTGCCTAAGTATTGTACTGAATGTAAGTTACAAGGCCATGCAAAGGAAGAGTGTAGATTGTTACATCCTGAGTTGAAGGCAGAAAAGAAAGAGGATGTCAATGAAGGAGAGGAAGTGAAGAAGAGTGAGGAAGTGACAGGCGAGAAACAAACAGTAGCAACAACATGTAAGGGATTTCAATATCCAGGAAGGCATAATAGGTATAATAGATGGAGGTATCCAGTGCAGCAATATTTGCCAAATGTGTTGTCTAATGGGAAAGTTGTTACTTATCCAAATGCTACTAACATGGGAAAGAAGAGGAAGGAGGATTGTCATGCAGGGAAAGACAAGCAGCCAGAAGGAGTTACACTTCAAAATAACTTTGAAGTATTGAATGACAATGTAGAAGAAGGGGTGGATAATGACAACACAAAGGATTTGGTTCCTACTAACTCAGTAGGGACATCCAAATAACCAGATGTTTTAACTAAGAAGGCAGATGATGTTGAAAAATTTGATGAAAGTTTTATTGGAATGCAAGATGAGAATGGGAAGGCAAGTGAAGTAATTGAGATAGTTATTTATAAGGGTCCTGAAGAAAAGATTAACAATATAGATGATCCTCAAGAAAAAGTTACTGATGGAGGAGACAAAGTAGCAGATAGCCAAGAACAAGTAGAAGATAATACAAGTACTGAGATAGTTACTTATAAGGGTCCTGAAGAAAAGGCTAACAATGTGGATGATCCTCAAGAGAAAGTTTCTGATGGAGGAGACAAAGTAGCAAATTGCTAAGAACATGTAGAAGATGGAGAGAAGCAGAAATTAAATGAATGTATGGACAAGTTAGCTCAGGAGCATGAGTTAAGTAACACAGTCTTTAATCAGGAGCATACTCAGAGGGAATTTCCCCTTCCAATTGTGCTCAGACATGAGGATCAGTTGAATTTTTCTATAAATCAGGATGGAGTGGGATCCTATCCACCTAAAAAGGAGGGAACTGATGATTTGCATATAGATCTGGTGGAAAAAGTTCAAGATCAACAAATTCTATCCCTGAAGAAACCTTCTCCCTTGAAAGAACTGCATGATGTAGTGTCCTATAATCTAGCAGATATAAAATTACCTAAGCAGCTTGAAGTAGGTAGCAGTGCTAAAGATATGGTAGATGAGGAAGCCATAGAGCAGGTGTTTAATCATGTAGCTAAGGAAGCTGATATTTCTCCAAAGTCCATGCAGAAAGGGAGTAAGAAGGGCAAATAAGAAAGTGTAGTGGATATTCAGCCTATAAGAATATTGCCAAATAGAGCTGTGAAGAATGTCAATAAATCTTTATGAAGACTCTATTTTGGAATATCGGTCCGTGAATTCACAACAAGCTTTTCATAGAGTGCAAATGTTACATAGGCATCATAAATTCTCCGTCATTGCTTTGATGGAACCATTTCAGCATTTTAGACACATTCAAAGATTTAGAAGGAGATTGGGAATGAGATATGAACATCATAACTGCAGTCGTAAAATTTGGTTCTTTATAAATAACAATATAGATATAGAGGTGATTCAGGATACAGATCAACATATCACAGTTAAGCTAAGTTTTCAGGAGGATAATAAGATTCTTATGACTACTATGATTTATACAAAGTGTGAATCATTGGAAAGAATTACTCTTTGGGATAACTTGTATAACCTGGCTGATCAAATGGAAGTGCCCTGGCTTGTGGGAGGGGATTTCAATGTCATTATGAATGAAAATGAGAAAATAGGCGGTCTGCCTGTTTATCCAGATGAGTATGAAGATTTTGCATTCTGTGTGAACTATTTGAAGTTTCTTTTAAAGGGAGCTAATTCACATGGTGGAATGGTAGAGCTGGTAGGGATTGTATTTTTAAAAGGTTGGACAGAATGCTTACTAACTCAAAACTACAGGATTGGTTTGATCACATGGAAGTTGAACATTTCTCTAGAACTGGTTCTGATCATGCTCCTCTTCTACTTAGTTGTGGAGATTCATCTCAACATATAAGGAAACCTTTCGGATTTTTAAAGTTTTGGATAGAACATGAGTCTTTTTTAGAGTTTGTGAATCAAGGGTGGAATACTGATTTTGAAGCAGATGAACTCATTACTTTTAAACTGAAGCTTAAAAAAGTTAAGTCTATTCTATCAGAATGGAGTAAAGCTACTTTAGGGATATCTTCAAGCAGCTAGTAGTAAGGGAAGATATTGTGAGAGTTAAAGAACAGCTTTTTGAAGATGATCCTTCACCTGCAAACATGATGGTACTACAACTAGCACAAGCAGAATTGAAGAGGTATATGCATTATGTGGAGGTGTTCTGGGGAGAGAAATCACATTTTACTTATTTTTTTGAGGGGGATAGGAATACAAGGTTTTTCCACAATATGGTAAATAGTAGGAGGAAGAGACTGCAGGTCAAAAGGATGAAAAAGCAAGATGGAAGTTGGATTGAGGGGGAAGATGCTCTAGCTGAGGAAGCAGCCCAATTTTATCATCATCAGTTTACACAAGAGATATCTCTTCTGATTTCTCATTGCTGCAACATGTTCCTAATATGGATACTCAGGAGAAAAATCAGGTACTTACCAGCATGCCAACTCTAGAAGATGTTAAGAAGGCAGTTTTTGATCTGTCATGGGATAGTTCAGGTGGTCCAGATTGTGTGATAGGAGCATTTTATCAAGTATGCTGGGATATTGTGGGTGGCTGATATGTATAATGTAGTGAAAGTCTTCTTTGAAGGACAGACTTTGCCAAAGTCTATAACTCATACAAATCTGATTCTGATCCCAAGAAGAATAATGTTGAGACCTTTGCAGATATTAGGCCCATAAGTCTAAGTAATTTTATTAACAAAGTGATCTCTAGAGTGGTGCAGAATAAGCTTGAAAATGTTTTGCCTTCTTTGATATCTGCTAATCAGTTTGGTTATGTAAAGGGAAGATGTATCATTGAGAATGTACTGTTAACTAGACAGGTGGTACCAGATATAAGGCGTAGGGGAAAACCAGCTAATGTGGTGCTTAAATTGGATATGGCTAAGACCTATGATAGAGTGCCCTGGGATTTTTTGGGAAGAGTTCTGAGGAAGATGGGATTTGCAGAAGTATTTATAGATATGATATGGAGATTGATAGCAAACAATTAGTACTCAGTTCTATTCAATGGACAAAGCTTCGATTTTTTCCACTCAACAAGAAGTGTTAAGCAAGGAGATCACTGTCTCTCGCTTTGTTTATTTTGTCTGCAGAAGTGCTATCTAGAGCATTGAATTCTTTATTTGAGGACAATGGCTTTAGAAGCTATGGAATGCCTAAATGGAGTGCTAATTTGAATCATCTTGCTTATGCAGATGATACTATTATATTCTCATCGAGAGGATACTTCATTGCGGTGATCATAGGAATGTTACGGATGAGTATGAGCGATGTCGGTGGCTTTTATCAACAAAGGAAAAAGTTCCTTCTACATGCATAGTAAAGTTGCAAATGTGATAGTACAATAGGTAGAGGCTACTACTAGTTTTACTAGGGGATCTTTACCTTTCACATACTTAGGTTGCCCAATCACACATGCAAGAAAGAGAAAGGCTGATTATAATGACTTGATCAAAAAAGTGAAGGACAAAGCGCATTGGAAACGAAGACTTTTGTCTTTTGGAGAAAAATTTCGTTTTGATCAACAGTGTATTGTTGAGTAAGCCAATTCACCTACTCTCAGCTATCAGACCTCCAAAGGGTGTTATATATGACCTGCATAGGGTGTTTGTAAGATTTTTCTAGAATAATAATGAAGAAGGAAGAAGAAGACATTGTTCTTCATGGTTGAATCTGTGCTTGCCAAAGGAGGAAGGTGGAGTTGGCTTCAAATCCTTATTTGATGTTTCTAAAGCATTATGTGCTAAGCTCTAGTGGAAATTCAGAACTACAAATACTCTATGGTTAAATTATATGTGGAACAAGTATTGTAAAAGGCACTACCCTCTATATGTGCCTTGCAAAGGAGGCTCTCAGGTCTGGAAGATGATGTTAGAAGCTAGAGACAACATGGAGCATGAAATATGGTGGGAGACAAGAAGTGGAACTGCTAATATCTGATTTGATTATTAGACAAAACTTGGAGCTCTATACTACTTAGTTCCTGATGAGTTTGTTGTGGAAGAAATAGTATAAGATGTGAAGGAACTGAGAAATCAGGATGGGTGGAACATGAGTAAAATACAACAGCTTTTTCCTATTGATATTGTTGATCATATACTGGAAGAATTAGACTTTCATGAATCTACAGAAGAATGGGATAAACCAAGGTGGATGATGACAGCATCTGGTAAATTTATAGTTGGAAGTGTATGGGAGCTCTTAAGAAGGAAATATGTGAAGTCTGATCTGTACAAAAGCATGTGGATACCAGGTTTTCCTTTCAAAATCTCGTTCTTTTTTTGGATATTGTGGAAATGCAAACTACCAGTAGGGGATATAGTGAGAAGGATTGGGATTGATACAGAAGGAAAATGCTATTGTTGTGATCCTAAACAATGTGAAACCATAGATCATATGTTTATCACAGGAAAAGTTGCTTCACAGGTTTGGAGATATGTTAAAGCTGCTGCAGGAATCACAACAACTTTGCTTAAGGTGAAACAAGTGATACAGATCTGGTAGAATGCTGATTTTTCATCTAAGTTCAAATCTATTATTAGAGCCATACCAGTGATCACAATCTGGCAAATATGGAAGTGGAGAAACACTGTGGTGCATGGAGGGAAGATGACAATCAATAAGGTGATATGTGAAATAAATTTTACCATTTATCAAATGTGCAGAGTTAAAAATCCAAGAATGCAAGTACCAAAGTCTCTTCCACAGATTATGCAGATGATTGAAACATACAAACCATATATAGTGAGCAAGCTAGTGAGATGGAATTTGCCTATGCCAGGGTGGTTTAATTGTAATTCAGATGGTGCTTCTAGAGGCAATCCAGGGCCAAGCTCAGTGGCATTTTGTATTAGGGACTCTGAGGGAGACCTGTTGCATGCTGCAGCTAGAAGAATATCAGATGGATCAAACTTAGTTACTGACGTAATGGCTTTACAGGAGGGGATTAAATAGTGTGTGACAAATGATCTATTGCCTGTAATCTTGGAGACTGATTCAATGACTCTTGAAATGATCTTGAAAGGACAATGGGAAGTACCATGGAGTATCTCTTTGATCATAAAGGATATTACAAGGTTGAGGAGGGATAAGAAAGTGAGAGTGGAGCATGTACTGAGGGAAGGAAATGGATTGGCAGATTTTTTGACTAACTTTGTTTTTGATTTTGCAGGTGAACATCATTTCAATAGTTACCAATCACTTCCAAGGAAAGCAAGACAGATTTTGAATATTGAAAAAGCACAGATGCCATACACCAGAATCAGGCAAGCCAAAGATCATCAGATTCCAGGAGATTAACACATGTAATAAGGATTCTGCAGGATGTCAAAACTGCAGTAATCAGGCTTAGAACATTTCTAGCAGATTGAATAGAAGGACTTTTGGACAGGTTACAACAGTGGTATTAGTGTGATTACATGCTCATTCTGTTGTCACATGTCCAAAGGATCTTTTTATACAATCATTCTTGAAGGAAAAGGTCAACACTACATAGGTCTGGAACAATCACAGAAACAGCTGAACATGAGGAACTTTCTAAAAGAATTCTATTCCATCCTTGAAGCCTGAATTTTAATTCAATGGACTGTGGATTCATAGCACCTAGTGAGAGCTTGAGGTGTCAACATGGTATCAAGTCAAGGCCAAAGGATTTGCAATAAACAAACTTTTAGATTTCCTTGAGTTTGGATTCATGTATTATATTCCTTTATTTTATGCATTTTTAGCTTTTGTACAGAACCTGTTTTTTAATAAAGCACTATCAGGCAATATGCTTGGTAGTTTTGATTAAAAAAAAATCGTCTTTGCCATAAATTTAACTCTTTCTGCTAGAAAATATACCAGAGACTCTTATGATTAGTATAGATATCAACATGAATACTATACAAATAGTGCCTCCACTTCTTCAATGGATAAATCACCACAGCTAACTCTAAATCATGGGTCGGGTAGTTTTTCTCGTGTTTCCGCAACTGCCTTGAAGCATCAGCAATAACTTTACCGTGATGTATCAATACACAACCTAGTCCAACACCTGAAGCATCACAATAGATAACATAGTCTTCCGATCCTTCTGGAAGTGTCAGAACCCGGGTTGAAGTCAATCTGTTTTTCAACTCCTGGAAACTGTGCTTATAAGAATCCATCCATTGGAATTTAGCCAATTTCTGAGTCAGTTTCATCAGTGGTGCGGAAATAGAAGATACACCAGCCTTCTGTAATAACCTACCAAGCCCAGAAAACTATGAACTTTCGTAGGTGTTGTAGGTCTCGGCCAAGTCTTCACAGCTTCAATCTTTTGGGTATCCACCCGAATACCATCAACTGAAATAATGTGCCCCAGAAAAGTCACAGAATTCAACCATAACTCACATTTTAAGAACTTTGCATATAACTCCCAGGCCTGAAGAACCTTAAGAACAGCATGTAAATGATCTGCATGCTCTGCCTCGGATTGAGAGTATACCAGAATATCATCAATAAACATGATCACAATCAAATCTAGGAAAGTCCTAAATACATTGTTCATCAAATCCATAAATACCGCCGGAGCATTAGTGTCGACCCAACCCCGTAGGCCATGACTAGTGCCCGAGCTGGACACTCGTATACACTTGTTATCTATAGTCATACACTACTAGCATGCACGTACTGTTATAAGTATACAGACAAGACGTATGCATATCAAAGCTACCTAGCTCCTGAAGAGTTACAACCTTTAACAGTTAATACCGCACAAAAGCCGGCAAGGCTGTCATATATATATAGGGGAACGTCCCAACAAAACATAAGCCAAGAAGGCTACCTTCATACACAGCTGCCATAATAAACATATATCTACGCGAGCCGGCAAGGCTGCCACTACAAATGGGTACGCCCCAAACACAAGTCATGTCCACACAACAAAACATCAACTACACATAGACCCACACATGTGACCACAGACCTCTAAGAGTGACAACGACATCATATGACGGGACAGGGCCCCGCCGTACCCTGAGCAACAACGTATATACATATCAAAAGGCTATACCACGAAAACCATGCTCCGGAACAAGCAGAGCACTGCGAAAATCTCCGAGTAGATATCTAGGTGGCGGATCTCCGAAACGAGCGTGTCGTACTGCTGCGGCATGGCTTGACCCCGAAGAAAGAGATCGGCGCACGGAATATGTCTTGAGTATGTAAAGCATGAAACATAGTAAATAGAATCATATCTGAGACAAGATGTATAGGACCCAATGCAGCAAACAGAGTTTCACAAAACTTGCCTTTGAACATATTTCACTCCGTATCGTTCTCATATCAAAGTCAATATAGTGTTTTGTAATCAAAGTCGCATAATCATTACGTGTAATACATATATATAACGTGTCCCGGCCCTTTAGGGGTGGGTGACTCGGTAAGAAAAATCATATCATAATCATACCGTAACACATCATAATATCATAACTTACCATATGAGATGACATTAACCGATGTGGGATTCGCCTAAACCAACTAGCGCTACAAGCTAACATTACTAATCATTCTTTCTCATATTATTCCAAACTTGTTCAGCATGACTTAGGGGACTTTGGACAGCTTGTATATCATTCTATTCAGTCCCAACTCACGGCCAAACAGCCCATACAACAATACCATTTCACTTTTACTACATGTTCATAATAACATTCAATCATTCAACAACATTACTTCACTTCTAATCTTAAAACAGTCCACGATTTTGGACAGCTTGCACACCTCAACATAATTTGTTTCATTAACACCTTAATTCAACATACATACAATGTACCACAATGTGCACAACAACAACAATCAAAACTTGGCACAAAACAGTCCATAAATTCCCCTAAAATGTGCCCCTTACACGGCTTCAATGCCATTCCTACACTTCATGATTTTCACTCATTTATTCATACTACAACACTTTCAATCCACTTCCAATACATGTATAAGAAGACTAAACATGATTCCATGAAAGTCTACAACACATGGCTCATTCAAACTTTAAGAAAACAGCCCAATTCTAACATGCACATCATAACCCAATTTCTAAAATCTTTGTTCAATTACATATGTTGACATACATTTATTTACCAACAATACATGAAAAATGGAACCAACCATGGCTTCACTAAGCTCACGGCTCAACCTCAAGTCCAACCACAACAACAATCCAACAACAACATGCATGAATTACACATTCAAATCTTCATACAACACAAGAACAATGACCATTCTTACCTTGACTTATCCTTCAAACTTGGCCGAATCTTCAACTCTATGGCATGCTACACCTCCTTGTCTCTTCCCACCAACTACTACACGTCCTTAAACACTTGATGAGGAGTTGATTTACTTGGAAAAAATTTTTTTGGATCAAATGGAGGAGGGTGTTCTCGGCCGGACTTTGTAAATGGAGGCCTCTCTCTATCACTTAATTTCTTTGGCTTGTAAAGATGAAATGACTTAGTAGTTGAAGTGTGAATCAGCCCTTCCATATATATGCAGTCCATGGGTTGGACATGTGTCCCACCCAAGTTCTTAGCCAATAAGAGTTGGCCAAATCACAAGTGGGGCCCACACGGCCACTTAAGCTTACTAATGGTGTAATTAAGTTCTTAATCTCTCTTAGTCATCCAACCTTGGTCAATTAATCCTTATTCTCCAATAATGTTCTTATACCAAACTAAATTCATAGGCAACTTGTGCATAGAAACAAAATCGGGAGGTGAAAACCACGGGAACCACTAAAACAGCTTTGTTTTAACTTGTCGCACTTAGCTTTATAATGTCCCAATGTAAAGATACGGGACATAACAATGGCACGATAACACTCCCCAGGGTGATGTCTCCCCACGTGGAGGGCACCGAGGCAGGGTGGCCTCAACCGACCTAACCCTGGCCCAGTGGGCCCGAAGCCCCGGGAGCTCGACACTGCCCTTCGAATACCCGCGACTATCCGGGCCTCTCGCCCGCAACCGTGGGGGTATACCTCGTGGCCGGGGAGTGGTGTCCGCGAGGCCGCCGCCGAGGTCGCCCCTCGAGACTCTCCAAAATACCTGCATGATCTAGCCCTCTGCCCTCGGCCCCGGCCATAAGCCCCGTCGGGCCGGCGCCTCTCTCGTGTCGGTCCTCCATACTCGGGCATGTGTCCGTACGCGCAATATCCATACCGATCGGGCCGGCCATCACTGTGTGCCTCGTCAACTAACAATAATCCAAATTTCCATCACATACCGGTGCATCCAAAATATATCGCCTACCGTAGCGGGTGCGTACCGCAAGGCAGTCAAACTCTAAAGCCGTACTCTCGAACACTCACCGCCACTTGCCGACCCTCGGACGCGGTATCTATCAGCTGCGGCCCGCCTCATCTCGAGGTAGAAAATGGCCAGAAAGGCCTGCGTCGAACTCGTCCCATACACGCGAGAGTATCCCCGCCCCTAGACAGCATCCAAGACTCATACCAATTAGCCGCTACATCGTGCAACCGATATGACGCCAACTCGACAGACTCGATCTCGATCGCCTTAATCAACCGTAATGTACGCAGCATCTGTCTGATAATGTTATATCCCGTATTTTGCACGTTGGAATATTTTAAGTTGGATTGCGACAAGTTGTGGATAAGACTTTTAATTTCCGATTTTGTTTTTGTTTTAATGCACAAGTTGCATATTCATCTTTTCATTGGTATGGAGTGTTAAGGGTAAATTTGGAATAAGGAAAATTTTGGGATGTTGAATAAGTTATACAGATTGTATAGAGTTTTGGACATATCCAGGTATGCAAATAAAGAGATCGGTGTATAAAAGTTAGGTCTCGAAATAATTTTCGCGGATGAACGGTGGTTGCTACGATGGGTCGGGCTGCTACAGTCGCTACGGTGACTTCGGGCAGTACTTTATAAAGGGCTTAACCCCTCATTTTCAGCAAAAAAAAAATCAGACCAAAAATATTTCAAATATTCTAGAAAATTCCCAACCTTCCACCACCAACTTTGCCCGAAACCGGGGTATAATTCCTAAATTCCGATCCGGACGAGCGTATAGTTGCGACTTAGCTGCGTATTGAGGCTTTGTGGCTTACGTTCAAGGTGGAGGAGTAAATATATAGCATTATTATCGGGGAAAGGTATGAATCTCTTTCTATTTGTGTTAATATTGGTTTATTTACGGAGAAGGAGGGGTGAAAAATCATTATAAAATGGTTCTCATGATGGAAATATGGGACAAATACCATATGGAATGTTTATGAAGTATTTTGAAATTGGAAATATTATGGTTAATGTTGGTATTGTTGGAATTGTTGTTGGTGTAAATTATGAATTTGGAAGGAAGAAATATGTTATGGTTGTTCATGTTGAGTTGGGAAGGTTTTGGGTTCTATGGCATATTATTTGGATTGTTTGAATATTTTTGTGGATTGTTGGAAATGTTATTGAATCATGTTTGAATGGTTGATGTTGTTAGAATGTTTGTTGGTATTGTTGTTGATGAATTTGGCCGAGTTGAAATCTCGGGGTTGTTGAATTTGAGGAAGTGCTGCCAAAATTTCTGTAAATAAAGTAATGGCTTGGAATTGAATTCTTCGACGCTTATGGCTAATGTTCGATGCCTATTGATGTTGTTGTAGATTTTGAGAAGACGAGACTTACGTTTGGATTAGCTTAGGAAGCAAGTGAGGTATGTGAAGCTTACCCTTCTTTTCTTTTGGCATGTCTTAGACGGGATTAAGGTATGACATGATTTGTGCCTAAAGTGGTAACTCCATTCTTAGGTTTCGAGTAAGTTTGTGATTCGTATTTGCTTTTGATGTTGGCATCCTTAGTATGGTTAGGTTGTGGTTCGTATGTCTTTGATATGATTGAGTTTGAAAAGTTGTGTAAACGGTTTTACTTTGAAAGGATCTTACGTCTAAAAATGTTCGTAACTTTCATGAACGGTATTGGATTGCTTTGAGCTCGTAAACGATTCTCATTCGTCTCTTGATATTCGTATCCTTAATGCGGTTGAGTTATGATTCTTATATCTTTTGTATGATTAAATTTTTAAGGTTTTCAAAAGAGTTTTGTTTTTCAAAAAGAGATTTGTTCCTGAACGAGTTCGAAACTACGAACGACCGTAGCTTTCAAGAAAGAGCTCGGATCGCCTTGATTCCTTCGCAAATGATTTTATGACGAGTAAGGACTTTGATTCTTATAGGCGGGCCCGGATTGGGTTGACGCTCGTCCGTGGGTCCCGCGACTTTTCTATGTTGGTTTTAAATGACCTATTTTTTTAAAAGGGACTTAATACGACCACTTTTCCGATCCCAAGCATGATTATTTATTTGTCCTGTCGAGTTGGAAATAAGGATTTTATGCCTATGATTTTGATACGCAACTATGGTTTTTGAAGTTCGGTTTGATATGCTCCCAAAGGGATTCGGAAGAAAACCCGATTTGACTTCAAGTTTCGGTTTCGAACCAATAGTTCGCTTTGGTTATTCGGTTGAGTTTGAAATGATGATTTGTATGATTATGGCTACTTACGATCCGCTCGTGCGTTTTGTGTTACCTCTTTCAGGATCCCGGGCCGGTAAGTTATCGTGCGCACTAAGATATATTCGGTGTTATCACGTGTTACGGTTCACCGAACTCTCTGTTAGGCCGGTTCCGTTTATATTTGGTGTTATCTTTGTGTTTGGCGTTATGATGTGTGATGGGGATACGGAGATTTAAAACGTACGGTGTTATCTTGTGTTGTGGCGCCGGATAGTGGTGGCGACCACGTTACGTCACGGGTCCCACTTTGGACCGCATATGATATGATGATGTATGATGATACGATGAGTTTGTTCACCGATGGTGGGGCAAACCCAATGGTGGGGCAAACCCCGGTGGGGCAAACCCAATGATGAGAGCAAAAATTCACATTGGTTTAGGCAAATCCCACCTTTGGTTTAGGCAAATCCCACGTTGGTTTAGGCAAATCCCACATCGGTTAATGTTATCTCATCCGACAGTTATGATGTGTTTCGGTATGAGTATGATGATTATTTGCGTATGTCACTCGGCCCCATTATGGGGGATACGATTTGTGTTTCGGATACAAGCCTTTGGTATTAGGTTATTGTGCTCACTTTCCGTACTTCTTACTACGGTTATGATCTTGGTTTTTGTGTTACGCTGCGTACTCGACATATGCATGCATCGACCCCTTTCGGGGTCATGCGTTTCATGCCACGCGTTGTGTGTATTCGGATGAGTAAAGGATATTAGCAAAGCAGATGTTCCGAAGCCGGATTGGCGAGCTCCACTTTCTCCCTAAAGGTCGCCGAGTCGAGTATTTATGTTGTGAGAGTCGTTTCATGTTAGAGACCTTGCGAGACATGTGTCGTGTGTGTACGAGATGTTCGTTTGTAAGCGGCCATGTAAGCGGCTAGTCATTATGCATTGTGTTATGAATTTCAGCGTGTTTACGCGCATTTGTTATGGTTACGGTGTTTTATTTGATTTGAAAAAAGATGAAAAGCATGTTTGATTTGTCGAAAAAAAAAAAAAGGGGTTTTCCTTATGTGCTTATGTTATGCTTTGCGGGCCCAGTATGGCTATGAGTATTATGAGAGTCTGCGGGTTCGCTCGGCCCTAAGTAAGGGTCGGGTGCCCGTCATGCCCTATCGAAAATTAGGGTGTGACAGATAAACTCCTGAAGGTCCTCCGCAGGCTTTGACACGTAAAACTCTGGTGGATTACATGTCAGAAAATCACGGGCCCTCGAACTGTCAAGTCGGTCCGCCTGATCAGCCCCTACCGTGCTCGGCGGCACCGCCCCGCTACCAACGGTCAATCGGACCGACCGCCTCTCACATGTCCCCATCCTCCGCCCCTGGCTGGGGAGCTGGAGGTGCGGGCGCTCGAACCTCAGGGGCTGGCGATGGAGCCGCCGACCCAGGACCGCCGCCGCTCCAAGTCCTCCGATCGGCGTGTGTAGCCGAACTCGGGTCGGGGCACAACCTCCGGCACAAAGGGCTCGCCGTGGCCCACGTAACTCTCCGGCCCGGCTAGTCTCCCCATCGTCGTAGACTTGCCCTTCGGCGGCCTCGTTGCCTTCCTCAGAGGCATCACTAAAAACATAACAATTTGTTAGGGGAGAGTCATCCTGATAACACAGCTCTATCGCACGATATAGGATCAGAAAGAAAGATAACACCTTAAATGTCCTGTAGCCTCCTGTTTATAGATGTGGTGCACAACACACCGATAAACAAGACTCTACTAGACACGGTGCCAGAGACATTTCGAGGACGAACCTGCTGCGATACCATACGTCACAACCCAACCCCGTAGGCCGTGACTAGTGCCCGAGCTGGGCACCCAAACATATGCACAAATCCGAATCACAAACATATGGCTTATACGTATACAAATATCAGACGCTGTCTCAAATTATCTCAAACTGTCTCAAAAGCAAACATGTATATATCAGAAGCCGGAAAGGCTATCAAATGGCGCGTCGGCCTAAAACATATACAGATGCAAGCCGACTTAGGTCACGCTACGGCGAACGGATCGCCCCGTAACATATATCATACGAACACACACGAGCATAGTAGGCTCAACCCACATATACGTCTACAGACCTCTAAATTGAACAACAGAATCATATGACGGGACAGGGCCCCGCCGTACCCCTGAATACACATAAGTATATACAATGGAAGCGTCTGTACCAAAACATGGGCTCCGGACAAGAGAGCACTCCAAAGTAGCAGAGTAGGTGTCCTAGGGCGGCGGGTCCCAAATCGGGCGTCGCCGCGGGGCATGAACGAGCCGAAGTAAGGAGTACAGAAAGTGAGCATAATAGCCAGAATACCAAAGGGCTTGCATCTGAAACACAAATCGTACATCAGAGGTACAGAAGACAAATACAATAATCAGTATGCCAAAATGCTTACTCCTGAAATACAAATCATGCATATCAATGTCATGTATCATATCCGGCCCATACTGGGACTGAGTGACATAAGTAACGGTCATCATAATCATATCGTAACACATCACAACCTATCATATAAGATGTCATTAACCGATGTGGGATTTGCCTAAACCAATGTGGGATTTGCCTAAACTAGTGTGGGATTTGCCTAAACCAATATGGAATTTGCCTTATCATTGGGTTTGCCCACGCCTTTGGGTTTGCCCCACCATTGGGTTTGCCCCCACCACCGGCTCCGATACCAACCGATCATATTCCGAATACATACATATAACATATAACGTGTCCCGGCCCTCCGGCCGAGGGACTCGTAAACGTAATCATCATATCATCATATATCACATCATATCATCGTATATCATATCATATCATCACGTACGGTCCATAATGGGACCGGCGGGACGAACGTGGTCGCCACTCCATCCGGGCGCCACAACACATCATACTTCGGAATATTGTATACCTCTAAACACATCATACTCCGTATCACATCATATATCATATCACATCATACTTCGGAAAATACATCATACTTCGGAGTATAGTATAGCGTGCACAATAACATACCGGCCCGGGACTCGGCGAAAGATATAACAACAGAAAGCACGAGCAGAATCGTAAGTAACCATATGCATACAAAACACTTACAAAAACCCAATAGGATAGTCAAAACGAACTATTAGTTCAAAACCGAAACAATAGTCAAATAAGGTTTTCTTCCGAATATCCCTCTGGAACATATCAAACCGAACTTCAGAAACCATAGTCACATATCAAAATCACATGCAGAAAAATCCTCATTTCAGACTCAACAGATGAATAAGTAATCATACGCGGGGGTCGGAAAGATAGTCATATTAAATTCTTTCAAAAATAGGTCGTTAGAACCAAACATAGAAAAGTCGCGGGACCCACGGACGAGCGTTACCCCAATCCGGGCCCGCCTATGAAAGTTAAAGTCATTACTCGTCATGAAATCATTTGCGAAGATATCTAAGCGATCCGAGCCCTTTCTTGAAAGTTACGGTCGTTCGTAGTTTCGGAATCATTTAGGAACAAAACTCTTTTGAAAACAAAACTCTTCTGAAAACAAAACTCTTATGCAACCTTAGAAATTTAGTCACACAAAAGACATAAGGATCATAATTCGACTACATTAAGAATACAAATATCAAGAACCAAATAAGAATCGTTTGCGAGCTTATCAAAGCAATCCGGTTCTGTCTATGAACGTTACGGACATTTTTAGACATAAGATCCTTTCAGAACAAACCGGTTACATAGCATTTCAAATCCAATAGTATCAAAGACATACGGTCCATAGCTTAACCACATTGAGGGTGCCAACATCAAGAAGCAAATATGAATCATAAACATGTTCGGATTTTAAGAATAGAATTACCCCCAAGGCTCATAACATATCACAACTTAGTTGCATCTAGGACATGCCAAAAGGAAAGAAGGATAAGCTTCACATACCTCGTCCGCTCTCAAAGTCAATCCAAACTCAAACCTCGGGCTCCCCAAGATCTACACAATATCATTAAATACCAACGTTACTATAGGCATTTAGGAGTTCATTTCCAAACTAACATATAATCCTACGGAAATTTGGCAGCATTTCCCCTGTAAATGCACCACCCCGAGAATTCAACTCGGCCAAATTCATCAACAATAACACCAACAACCAAACTAGCAACATCAATACCTAATTCGAAACGCATTCTAACATTAAATACTCTTTCTACATAATCCAACAACTTTCATTATATTCAATTCAACGGCTTGCATTCAAGCCAACATCAACGCTCATACATTCAAATACTAGTCCGAACCCATACCAACAACATTCAAGAACATGTTAAACAATTCACACAATATTTCAAACAATCCAACAAATGCTCCAACTTACCCGAAAACTGTCCCAAACCCGAGAACAACATCCGTAACACATTCCTAACTTCCGAATCAAGATTTGCACCAGCAATCCGCACTCTAACAATGCCATTCTCATAAATATAGAAATTACATTAAATGCACATTAACCTCCAAATCAGCCCATAACAATTACAACATCAATCTTGAGTCATTAAACTCTTATCGTCAACATAGAATTCATAACGACAACAACTAAAACGCTAAGTAACATCATTTCATTCTTTATCATACAACATGGCCCGTATTCGGCCAACACTACACATACACATATTGATGATTCTCATCCATTTCTTCACACTACACAACTAAACATGCTACATAGAATTAATTCATCACTTCAACACAACACACACCTCCACACGGCTACAAGCCATACACGGCCTCAACTCCAACATGCCATTTTTCATAAATTTCATCCCTTTTAGCATACTACAACACACATAAACCTTCCATAACACATAAAAACAAGATTAAACCTTACCTTTCTTCTTAACTTCCCACTTGGCTAGGGTTAGCAAAGGATGAAAACAGGGGTTTGATGATCCAAACAACAACTCCACGCTAACAAGGAACCTCCAATTAGTGGGTTTGCTAGGAAGAATTATTTTTGTAATGGCTAAATTTGGTCTTCAATTTTTAGGGTTCTTGGCCGAATGGTTCAAGCTTGGTTCCTCCAAGTTCTTTTTTTTTTCTTTCTAAGTGTGGAATGAGGAAAGATGACTTATTAATCATCTTTTATGCTCCTAAATAAATCATCCAAGTGTCCATGGCCCACACATGGGTTGTACCAATTAAATTTGGCCACAAAATATGTGGGGCCCTCTCCCAAACCACACGGCCAACATGGCCTTTTTCCAATAACCGAAATGAGGAGTACAGAAAATGGGCATAATAGTCAGAATTCCGAAGTACAGGTATTTGTAATACAAATAGAGCATAAGGGGTACAGAAGACAAACATAATAATCAGAATGCTCAAAATACTTAGCTTTCTTTTGAAAACATTTCTGTCTCATATGTGTATAAAATAGAACATATCATAGTAGCTGACATTAACCGATGTGGGATTCGCTTAAACCAATGTGGGATTCGCCTAAACCAGTGCGGAATTTTGCCTCGCCACTGGGTTTGCCCCACCATTGGGTTTGCCCCACCACCGGCTTCGAAATAAACAGATCGTATTTCTGAATATATATATATATATATATATATATATATATATATATATATATGCAACGCATAACGTGTCCCGGCCCTCCAGTGAGGGACCGTGCAGAATCATCAGACTATCATATCATCACATCGGACAGAATCATCATATTATCACATCGTCTCATTAAACAGAATCATCATGTTATCGTATTATCAGAACAAATTCATTATATTATCAAATCATCACATTATCAAACCATCATGTCATCAGATCATCAGATTATCATATCATATTGCCTATGCGGTCCGTAATAGGACCCGGCGGATGGAACGTGGTCGCCCCTCCTGCCTTGGGCGCCACAACTCATCATACTTCGGAAGTTTTCATATCTCCTACATCTCCGTCACACATCATATCATATCATATCATATCATATCAGAATCATATCATATTTCAAAACTCATCATACTTCGTATCATATCATATATCAGACGCTCATCATACTTCGAAAGCTCATCATACTTCGGATTGTGCGCACGATAGTACCGGCTCGGGACTCGGCGAAGGAAGTAACAAAAGCATGCACGAGCAGAATCGTGGGATCTATATGCCATTCGCAACAGTCACATAGACTTAACAGAATAAGCAAACGAATTATCATTTACAATCCAATGGCATTAGTCAAATCAAATCTCTTCCGGATATTACTCGGAAACATATCAAATAAAACTTTATCAATCATAATTACGTATCAAAATCATATACATACGAATTCTCATTTTATACATTTACAGATTCCGTAGAATAATCAAAACAGACTATTATTTAAGAACCAAGCCCATAGTCATAGTCAAATCCAATTTCTTTCGAATGCTACTCGGGAATTGTCAAATAGAACTTTAGCCATCATAGCTACGTATCGGAATCATATGCATACGATTTCTCTTTCAGACTTAACAGATAAGTGAGTAATCATATTCGGAAGTCAGATTATTAACCATATTAAGTTATATTAACAAGTTGTTAGAACTATACAATGGAACGTCTTGCGGGCCCACGGACAAGTACCAAACCGGTCCGAGCCCGCCTATGAATGTCGGGGATGTTATACATTAGGGAACCTCCTACGAGCGTTTCGGAGCGATCCGAGCCCATATGTGGAAGTTACGGACGTTCGTAGTTTCCGACTCTTTTACGAACATAATCTTTTATGCACATTCATATTCAATCATACAAAGGCATAAAAACCATAATTTAACCACATTATGAATACGGATATTAAGAAGCAAACAAGTATTATGGACATGCTCGGATCGTAGGAATAGAGTTACCTCGGGGATTACATCATAGCTTACATTAACTAAGACATGCCAAAGGAAGAAAGGTGAGCTTTACATACCTTGGCCGCCCTCTGAACCAGCCCTCTGAACCAATCCAAACTTACGTCTCAGCTTCTCACGATCTACAATAATGTCATTGGACATCCAACATTAGCCATAAGCGTTAAAGAACCCAATTCCAAGCCGTCACTTTTTCTACAGAAATTTCGGCAGCATCTCCCCTATAAATCCAACAACCCCGAGAATTCAACTCAGCCAAATCACAACAACCAAACCAACAACCATAATAACAATATCGATAGGTAGTTCAAGATATCCAAACCAACATCCAATCTTACCCGAAATCTTCCAACTACATTAGAAATATCTATAACACATTTTCTTCCTCCAAATTCACCAACGACACCAACAATCCACACATTTAACAACATGATTACCATAAATATAAGGAAGAATATTTAATTCACATTAGCTAGCAAAACAGCCCGCACAATCACAACTCCAACCTTGAACCATTAAACATTCATTTTTCATCATAAAATTCATAACGACGATAACCAAAATACTAGATAACATTAGTTTATCTCTCGCATACCAAACACCCCTAGTCACGGCCCAACATCCACATATGCAATCTCATGAGTTTCATTCATTTTCTACACATTACAACAACACACAAACATGCTAGATTCAACTAACTCTCCACTCCTACACAACACACACTACACACGGCCACACACACATACACACACACGGCTACACTTCAACCTCTATACTTTCATGAATTTCATTCATTTTCACCTACTACAACATGCATAACCATCCATAACATATAAAAATAAGATTGAATCATACCTCTTTTACTTAGTTCTTCAAGTTGGTTATGAGTTGAACCTTGAACCAACACTTGTTCTTACTACTCCAACGACTCCACCACGTTGTTATACACCTTCCAAGGAGTAGAATTGCTTGAGAGAATTATTTTTTTGATCAACTTTTTCTTGGCTTGCTCGGCTCCAAGCTTTGGCCGAATGGCCTTTCTCTTTTTCTCTCCAACTTTCTTGAAATTTCTAGGAGCAAGAATGATGAAGCATGAGATAATTTTCATCTTAATACACATATATATATGTATTAATGGGCACATGGCCGGCCATGTGCCCCCTTTTCTTTTTTTTTTTTCTTTTCTTTTTCCTCCAAATTTTCTCAAATTTTCTAGACTTTTCTTTTAAATTATAAAAGATGAATAATTTATCCCTCCTTGTCATCTTTGTCTATATACATATATATATCCCACAAATATGTAATGTACACATGTGCCATCTCATGGCATGAAAATATTGGCCAACCATGGGTGGGGCCCACTTCCCACTATACATGCCCATTTTGGCTTCTCCAAGAAGTCACAAATTAATAGAAATTTCCAAATTCCAAGTTTGCCCTTAATATTCCATGACAATAATATTTATAAGCGACTTGTGCATTCAAACAAACCGAAAAATGGCCTTGCCCTTAACTTTCCGCAACTTGCTCGGAATGTCCCAATGTACAAAAAAATGCGGGATATAACATCCTTCCCCCCTTTAGAACATTCGTCCTCGAATGTTCAACTAGCCTTACAGGGTCGCATAACCACCTCGGGGGAGCTCCCTTTTGATAGCTATTTCCATCCTTCATACTATCTCTTGAGCTATCCAATACCATTCTCTTGTCATACTCTTTTTCTTCGTACCCGTCCACTTTCTGGCGTCGTGTCATTCAAAGTCTGTGCAAAACTTCTCACACTACCTTCAACATTATCCTGACTTTTATCCACTTGTTGCTAGTTTTCCGACCTTACTAACTTGTTTCCATAAGGGGGGGGGGGTCTCATTTGTAGCCCAGGCGTCCATATCAAACACACTACCGTATCAACTGTTTCTATCTCATCCTTACATTTCTCTCACCTGCTTCCCCCCTTTAGGGGTGTACTTATATCCTTATCCGTTTATACTTCGCCTCATGTCCTTATTTCCAATCTCAATTAGACAGCACTTTTATTCCGACGTAAGCGTCCAAAGTCCTCTTGAAATGTTATCTTTATCTCAACTTACCCCGGGTATTTCCTTTGGTACCCCCTTATCATTTCTTCCACTTAGGCCTATCCCTTATTCTGCACTCAAGGGATCTTATGTTACCTTTGTGTCACTCATAACACACTTCTTCTACATAGTCCTTCTCTCGTTTTCAAAACGTACTTTATTCACTCACATTCATCCGTATCATCCCAGTCATTTTCTAACATTCGTTCTACTTTGTTTCCCATCTTTCTATATCTTGAGCTCTCACAGTCCCGTCATTTATGGTACTCGTGTCCTTAGTTGCACCCGTCATATCCTATTACTACACTGTTGTCCCACCTTCTTCTTATTTACTCTTTCCGTTAACTCCTTCTCCTTACCGACCCGATCTGCCCTGTTCCACGCATCCTCTTGAGATTCCTGGCCACTCCACATACTATAGTTTTTCTTAGACTAATCCAGTTTCTCACTTGCTCCTTACGTCTGAATTTGTAAAATTTTCAGAAAACTTCCCAGGGGGGTCACCCATCCCAAAATTTCTCACTCCAGCACGCTTAACCTTGAAACTTTAACAAAATCGGGTGCGTTAATGCTGGTATGATCGCGTTCACCTCACTACATAACCTTCATCACATAATCTGGAGTAGGTCAAAATCTTAGCATATCCCCAAAACGTCCTCACGACACATCTCATTAGCGGTCTTATCAGTACGTTCCTATTTGTCACAATTCTTTTTCCTCCATACTCTTGTCTTAATCGTATCACTTTATCCAACCCTCTCAGTCCTTTCGAAGTCATCTCTTAATGTCACAAGTCATCTCTTAACATCACTAATCCGTTCCAAACTCCTTATTACCATATCCTCATCGGCCTCCTATTTATTATTATCACCAACTCCTTGGTTAACTTATTCCTAGAGGGCAGCCATACTCGTAGCTCAGTCAACTCCCATTGTTTCTATTAACACGACTCTTTCAAAACATCTTCCAGACTGACATCTCATTTCCATACCATTTCTAGAAAAATTTTAGCAGAATTTCCTCTGTGTTCCTTATTATCCCAAAACCTGCACGCAGGAAATACCAACAGTGCCTCACAGGGCCATCGCATACATGTACGTATATCATGTCATATCGCATCATATCATAGCCGCACAGGGCTCTCAACATTCATAAAGGTCTGAAAATGAGGGACTTACCGCATACGCTCAACACTACTGCACGTGTTGCCCTTTCTTGTTTACTTTCCTTTTTGATCTTCACCTTTACGTTTCAATCGTATGTCAATACCTTACTCGACATACATCTTTCATACCTTTGCTTACCTGCGTGCTTTGTAGCTTCCAATATTACTAATTACTTTCTTCTGTCGTTGCCCTTCTCCTGCTGAAATCAAAGGTTAGTATCGAAAATCTCATTTCCTATGCCTTGGCTATATGGCACGATCTAAGATGTCAAAGAAGAGCAACCACCCTAGATGCCCCGTAGCCTCCTGTTTATAGGTGTGGCGCGCTTCACACCATAAACAGGACTCTACCGGACACGACTTTGCAAACAACTCCCAGGATCGAAACCTGGCTCTGATACCAATTTGTCACACCCTTAATCCGATAGGGTGTGATGGGCATCCGACCCTTACCTAGGGCCGAGCGAACCCGCTGACTCCTACGACATTCATAATCATACTGGGCCCTTTGCCATAGCATAAATACATAATGAAGTTTTTTTTTATTTTTTGAAAATCAAACATCCTTTTCATCTTTCTCAAATCAAATAAAACTTGTAACATATGAAACTTGTAATACAACACATAATAATACGTCGGCTTACATAGCCGTTTACATAATCGACATCTTATACCCGCGACACTGTCTGCAAAGTCTCTAACACAGAACATAGAACCATAACATATTACTTTGACTCGGCTACACTCCGGAGAAGGTGGAGCTCGCCAATTCCGCTGGAACATCTTCTGCTAATATCATCAGCTCACCTGGGTGTACCTGCGCGGCATGAAACGCAGCCCCCGAAGAAAGGGGGTCAGTACGGAATATGTACTGAGTATGTAAAGCATGGAATACGGGAAACGAGATCATAACCGAAATGAGGAGTACAGAAAATGGGCATAATAGTCAGAATTCCGAAGTACAGGTATTTGTAATACAAATAGTGCATAAGGGGTACAGAAGACAAACATAATAATCAGAATGCTCAAAATACTTAGCTTTCTTTTGAAAACATTTGTCTCATATGTGTATAAAATAGAACATATCATAGTAGCTGACATTAACCGATGTGGGATTCGCTTAAACCAATGTGGGATTCGCCTAAACCAGTGCGAAATTTTGCCTCACCACTGGGTTTGCCCCACCATTGGGTTTGCCCCACCACCGGCTTCGAAATAAACAGATCGTATCGATATATATATATATATATATATATATATATATATATATATATATATATATATATATATATATATATGTAACGCATAACGTGTCCCGGCCCTCCAGTGAGGGACCCGGTAAACAGAATCATCAGACTATCATATCATCACATCGGACAGAATCATCATATTATCACATCGTCTCATTAAACAGAATCATCATGTTATCGTATTATCAGAACAGATTCATTATATTATCAGATCATCACATTATCAAACCATCATGTCATCAGATCATCAGATTATCATATCATATTGCCTATGCGGTCCGTAATAGGACCCGGCGGACGGAACGTGGTCGCCCCTCCTGCCTTGGGCGCCACAACTCATCATACTTCGGAAGTTTTCATATCTCCTGCATCTCCGTCACACATCATATCATATCATATCAGAATCATATCATATTTCAAAACTCATCATACTTCGTATCATATCATATATCAGACGCTCATCATACTTCGGAAGCTCATCATACTTCGGATTGTGCGCACGATAGTACCGGCCCGGGACTCGGCGAAGGAAGTAACAAAAGCGTGCACGAGCAGAATCGTGGGATCTATATGCCATTCACAACAGTCACATAGACTTAACAGAATAAGCAAACGAATTATCATTTACAATCCAATGCCATTAGTCAAATCAAATCTCTTCCGGATATTACTCGGAAACATATCAAATAAAACTTTATCAATCATAATTACGTATCAAAATCATATACATACGAATTCTCATTTTATACATTTACACAGATTCCGTAGAATAATCAAAACAGACTATTATTTAAGAACCAAGCCCATAGTCATAGTCAAATCCAATTTCTTTCGAATGCTACTCGGGACTTGTCAAATAGAACTTTAGCCATCATAGCTACGTATCGGAATCATATGCATACGATTTCTTATTTCAGACTTAACAGATAAGTGAGTAATCATATTCGGAAGTCAGATTATTAACCATATTAAGTTATATTAACAAGTTGTTAGAACTATACAATGGAATGTCTTGCGGGCCCACGGACAAGTACCAAACCGGTCCGAGCCCGCCTATGAATGTCGGGGATGTTATACATTAGGGAACCTCCTACGAGCGTTTCGGAGCGATCCGAGCCCATATGTGGAAGTTACGGACGTTCGTAGTTTCCGACTCTTTTACAAACATAATCTTTTATGCACATTCATATTCAATCATACAAAGGCATAAAAACCATAATTTAACCACATTACGAATACGGATATTAAGAAGCAAACAAGTATTATGGACATGCTCGGATCGTATGAATAGAGTTACCTCGGGGATTACATCATAGCTTACATTAACTAAGACATGCCAAAGGAAGAAAGGTGAGCTTTACATACCTTGGCCGCCCTCTGAACCAATCCAAACTTACGTCTCAGCTTCTCACGATCTACAATAATGTCATTGGACATCCAACATTAGCCATAAGCATTAAAGAACCCAATTCCAAGCCGTCACTTTTTCTACAGAAATTTCGGCAGCATCTCCCCTATAAATCCAACAACCCCGAGAATTCAACTCGGCCAAATCACAACAACCAAACCAACAACCATAATAACAATATCGATAGGTAGTTCAAGATATCCAAACCAACATCCAATCTTACCCGAAATCTTCCAACTACATTAGAAATATCTATAACACATTTTCTTCCTCCAAATTCACCAACGACACCAACAATCCACACATTTAACAACATGATTACCATAAATATAAGGAAGCATATTTAATTCACATTAGCTAGCAAAACAGCCCGCACAATCACAACTCCAACCTTGAACCATTAAACATTCATTTTTCATCATAAAATTCATAACGACGATAACCAAAATACTAGATAACATTAGTTTATCTCTCGCATACCAAACAGCCCTAGTCACGGCCCAACATCCACATATGCAATCTCATGAGTTTCATTCATTTTCTACACATTACAACAACACACAAACATGCTAGATTCAACTAACTCTCCACTCCTACACAACACACACTACACACGGCCACACACACATACACACACACGGCTACACTTCAACCTCCATACTTTCATGAATTTCATTCATTTTCACCTACTACAACATGCACAACCATCCATAACATATAAAAATAAGATTGAATCATACCTCTTTTACTTAGTTCTTCAAGTTGGTTATGAGTTGAACCTTGAACCAACACTTGTTCTTACTACTCCAACGACTCCACCACATTGTTATACACCTTCCAAGGAGTAGAATTGCTAGAGAGAATTATTTTTTTGATCAACTTTTTCTTGGCTTGCTCGGGTCCAAGCTTTGGCCGAATGGCCTTTTCTTTTTTCTCTCCAACTTTCTTGAAATTTCTAGGAGCAAGAATGATGAAGCATGAGATAATTTTCATCTTAATACACATATATATATGTATTAATGGGCACATGGCCGGCCATGTGCCCCCTTTTCTCTTTTTTTTTTCTTTTCTTTTTCCTCCAAATTTTCTGTCACGACCCAACCCCGTAGGCCGTGACTAATGTCCGAATTGGACACTTATACGTAGCCGATATTTTAATCAGCATCTTGGCTTGCATAATCATAATTAATCACAAATAGCCTCAGATATCACATAGTAGTCAACGTAAGTAGCATAAGCCGGCGAGGCTGTCAAAATGTACCAAATCTCAAAATATGTACAAAGGCAAGCCGACTAGGCTGCCGCGGCGGGTAGACCGCCCAAACATATAACACATACACATAACTGTACAGATAGAGCCATAACCCACATACATATCCACAGACCTCTAAACAGAGTAACAAAAGCATATGACGGGACAGGGCCCCGTCGTACCCCTGAATAAATATGTACATATGCATCGGAATAGTATGTATACCAAAATATCGGCTCCGGATGAAGGAGCACTCCCAGATAGCAGGAAAGGTGTCCTAAGTGGGTGGATCACCAAGCTGAGCGTCGGTACCTGCGGGCATGAAACGCAGCTCGAAGAAAGTGGGGTCGGCACGAATATGTACCGAGTATGTAAAGTGTATATGGCTGTGATCATAATAACAAATTAGAACAATTGATAGGGTATGAAAAATATCAAAATATTTATCAAAAATATAAATCATGCATAGGCTCTTAGAACGATGGTCGCCGCTGTCGATGGCGCCATACCACAAAGATCACACCGAAAGTTTCATATCTCCGTAACCCGACATATCCCCGTAACACATCATAGCCAATCATAACACCATACACAAGATAACACCAAATATAAACGGAACCCGGCTCTCTAGCGAGGAGCTCGGCGAACCGTAACACAAGATCACACCGAATATATCATAATGCGCACGAAATATAACCGGCCCGGATCCGGTGAACGAGGCAATAACCATAAGCACGAGCGGAGTCGTGAGTACCCATATGCATAAAAATCATAATCATCACTCATTAAGTAAGTAAGAAACCCATATGCGGAAGTCAAAGCGAAAATAGTATTAAATTTTTCCGAAAATCATTAAGGGTAGCATAGAAAAGCCGCGGGCTCCACGGACGGGTGCCGACCCCCATCCGAGCCCGACTACGAGGGTTAGGGGAAAGTTATGCCGTATGAACTTACATATTATGTTTTGGGGCGTTCCGAGCTCGTATGCAAAAGTTACGGACGTTTGAAGTTCGAGACCCTTTTGTAGTCAAAATTCTTCACAAGTCTTTTGAAAATCAATTATTTGAAAGCATAGGAATCTTAAGTTGAACACATTAAAGAGTAGATCTTTGGGATCGAATAAAGTACGTATTTAAGCTCGGATTTAAGAATGGAATAACCCCGAGACTCGGGTCATAGCCTAGTAGCACTAAGACATGCCAAAGGAAAGAAAACGACGCTTTACATACCTCTTCCGATCGCAAGATAAATCAAGCCTCAACTCCCGGATACGCCAAGATCTACATAGCGCCAAATACATTAACATTAGCCATACGCACTTAGGTATTCAAATTCAAACGGACATTAATTTCTACAGAAATTTCGACAAAGATTTCCTATAAATACACCAACCCCGAGATTTCAACTCGGCTAATTTCAACAACAACCAAACCAACAATCAAGCTACAATATCAACTCAATACTTTCATGTTTACATACTAATTTAAGATCATTCAAACATAAACCAAGAATGTTTCAAGCCTTATGTCCAATATTCAAGAATTCCATATTTCATCCAAAATTTCTATATATGCAACAAAACCATCCCAACACATTTTCTTCTTACTAATTCATCACCAACAACAATAATCTACACTTTAACAACTTCATTATCTTAATATCATAAAATCACATTAATATGACATAATTTCCTACAATCCCTTTTCATGCCAACTTAACCCATATAACCTTCATTTACATTGTAAAAATCACAACAACACAACTAACATGTTAAGCGTAATAAATCCATCATTATTCCATCACAACACAACCCACGGCCAACATGCCATTTTCCAACTTCATACAATTTTCATTCAACTTTCATTTCCAATACAATTTCCACAATACCCACAACTAAAATACAACATAAAGTTCAACTCATCCTAACTATACAACATAGCACCTACACGGCCACATGCACACATGCACACCCACTTTGCAAACTTCCATATTTCTATATATTCTACTCACTTCCATATACTACAACACAAACAAACCTTCATAACATAAATAGAAGGGATGAATTCTTACCTTTTCCTTCCAACTACTCCACTTAACTCAAGTGTTGAATTGATGATACAAGGACTCAATCTTCCAAAACAACTACACCAAGTTGTAAAGGGACCTTGAATTAGTAGGAAAACCACAAGAAAATAATTTTTGAAGCAAGATTTTTGAGGGCAAATTTTTCTATGGCCAAGCCGAATAGGCTCTTATTTTTTTGCTCTTGTTTTCTCTTGTTTTTCTTTCTTGAATGTTCTTCACAATGTGATGAACATGTATATAGTCCCCTTTGGTCAATGATCACATGACTTATGTGTGCCATGGACTTGGATTTTTTTTTTCCAAGTCATGGCCGGCCACCCCCCTTTGGGTTGGGCCTTGATTGCTTATTATTTTTTGTAAATTTTCCAAGCCCAATTACTTGGTCCATGTTTTTGGTAATTCATGAAACTATTTTTCAAAATTTCAATTTTTCCCTTAGTCTTTTCTAATATTTCCACATCTAAATTTTCCATAACCAACTTATGTATCAAACAAGATCAATACATTACATTGTCCTTAACTTGTCTCGAAACTCCCAAGATTTTCAAAGGTAAGAAAAATACGGGTTATAACATTTTCTCAAATTTTCTAGACTTTTCTTTTAAATTATAAAAGATGAATAATTTATCCCTCCTTGTCATCTTTGTCTATATACATATATATATCCCACAAATATGTAATGTACACATGTGCCATCTCATGGCATGAAAATATTGGCCAACCATGGGTGGGGCCCACTTCCCACTATACATGGCCAATTTGGCTTCTCCAAGAAGTCACAAATTAATAGAAATTTCCAAATTTCAAGTTTGCCCTTAATATTCCATGACAATAATATTTATAAGCGACTTGCGCATTCAAACAAACCGGAAAATGGCCTTGCCCTTAACTTTCCGCAACTTGCTCGGAATGTCCCAATGTACAAAAAAATGCGGGATATAACAATTAGCGAACAACCTTATTGCCCACGTCTTAACCTTTAATCCAAAGACGCAGTGTTATTCTTCACAATGTCTTCATAAGTCACTCGTTACCTTCCCTCGTCGTATTTTCTCCCTTTAAGCGTCCACTTTCCACTGTCATATCCCTTAAGATTTCCACAGTTATTTTTTTCTGCACTATCCTAACCACCATCCTAACTTCTATCCTCTTTACTGGCTTTTGGATCCTGCTCACTCGTCTTAGCAAGGGATCTTACCTGTAGCTCAAGCATCCGTATTCAAGACATCGTAATGTGGATTGTCTTCGTCTTACACTTACATCTCTCTCCCTCGCTTCCCCCCTTTAGGGGTGCACTTATGCCATTACCCGATTATACTCCGCCCTATATCCGTATTTCCAATCTTATTTAGGCGGCGCTTCTATTCCGACATTTTGGTTCCCTCACCGTCCGTTTACTCACTTTCTTCCTTTTCCAAATATCATAGTGTTAGGACTTTCCGAGTTTAACCTGTGATGAAAACAGTATCAACTTGCCTTATAACATTCGTGCCATTTATATTTTTCTTCTCACTTGAACTTCGTTACCTTGTCCAATTAATGTCTTCCATATACCGCCACGTTGATTACCGGAATACATATATCCGCTGATCCAACCATGTGCAGGATATCCTGTGCGTACCTATGTACACATATAGTCCCTACTATCTTGCTTACAAGGTATCTCCATACACTATTCCGACTCACCCTAATCCTAGAACTGTGATGCACTTTCTTCCTCTTTACCGGTCTAATTTGCCCCGTTCTGCGCAACCTCTTAAGATTTCTGCCCACTCCACAGACTCTTAATTTTTCTTAGATGAATCTAACTCCTCATTTACTTTTTGCGTCTGAATTTGTAGAACTTTCAGAAAACTTCCCAGGGGGTCACCCATCCTAGAATTTCTCTCGCTTCAGCACGCTTAAATTTAGAACTCTGGCGGAATACGACACTTTAACGCTCGTATAACTGCGTCCACCTTACCGCATCACCTTTGTCACGTATTTTAGAGTAAGTCGAAGTCCTAACGGATTTCGAAGCGTCCTCATAACACGTTTCCCTCCGAATTAGAAAGGTTTCTTAGTCTCCTGACTTCACAATTTCTATTTCAACTCCCTTTTATCCTCAACATTCACGTTTCACCTCTAGACATGACTACTTTTCCGTCTTAGACCTCCAGACCTCAATGGCGAGGAATACACCTCGATCACCGTTACTTACAGATACTCGGTTGGCGGTCCTTGGATTTCTACCCTCATTTTACCTCGTTCCTCATCCTTCCTATAACCGTGTCTTTCATAGTCCCATCACTTATAGTACTCGTATCCTTGACTACACATATCATGGCCTATTACTACACTGTTGTCTCGCTCCCTTCTTATTTCCTTGTTCCGATTACCCTTTCTTTTCCCATACTCGCTATCATTTTCGTTATTATGCAATCCCTATTCCAACTTCCCCTACCGAACTTGATAAGCCTTTCCGATTCGTTCTATAACTCTCTTCTCCATTTCACACTCGTCGTTAGATTCTAGCGACATAGATCATATCGTAGCTTTAGCCACTTTCTCACTAGGCTTTTCTTATTTTCATAACAATCCTCGTTATACTTACATTATATCTCATTCGTGATCAATCCTATATGATAATACTTCTTAAACCTCTTCCCTTTCGATCAACTTTATCTTTAATATTTCCCAAACTGTCTTATCAATACGTTCATATCCATCACGATTCTTTTCCTCCGTACTCTTGTCTTAATCATACTATTACTCCTTTCAACTATAAGCTCGTCGTAATTCGTCCCTACTTGTCCATTCGGTCGGCACCTTAAACAACACTCTATCACGACTTACCAGCCCCCTCTTTTTTTTTTTTGGATCGCCTTTTTGGGCTACAAGTCTTTTCCAAATTTTTTTCACCGTGTCGATATCGAACTTCCAATTATTGTTATCCCCAATTCCGCAATTAACTTCTTTCCCGAAGTCGGCTGCGCTCGTATCTTAGTCAAAAAAAAAATTTTCATTACTATTGGCACGACCCCGTTTCCAGACATATCACAAACCTAAATCTCATTCTTTCTTTATTCCTGGAAAAATTTCGGCAGAGTTTCCTCTGTAACTGTTCCTATCTCAAAACCTGTACACAGGAAATACCAATAATGCCTCACAGGGCCAACACACATATATGCATATCGCATCATATCACAGCCTCACAGGGCTCCCATTATCATCAACAGTACAAAAATAATGAACGTACCTCATATTCCCAACTCAAACGGCACCTGTTACACTTTCTTGTTTACTTTCCCTTCTTGATCACAACTTGTATTTCAATCGTACTTCTATATCCTACCCGACATATATCTCTCATACCGTTACTTACCTGCGTACTTTGTAACCTCCAACATCGTTAATCGCTTTCTTCTGTCAATGCCTTTCTCCTGCTGAAATCAAAACTTAGTACGAGGAATCTCATTTCCTATAACTTGGCTCTACGGCACGATCTAAGATGTCAAAGAAGACTAACCATCCTAGATGCCCCGTAGCCTCCTGTTTATAAATGTGGCGCGCTTCACACCATAAACAGGACTCTACTGGACACGACTTTGCAGACAACCCCTAGGACGAACCTCGCTCTGATACCAATTTGTCACACCCTAATTTCTGTTAGGGCGTGATGGGCACCCGACCCTTATTTAGGGCCGAGCGAACCCGCTGGCTCATATAATACTCAAAATCACGCTGGCTCTCAAACCATGACACAATTACATAACGAAAGTTTTTCGAAGAATAATATGCTTTTTACCTTTCTCGAATCAAAGAAAATCTGTATCATATAGAAACGTATAGAACTTATAATACAATGCGTAATAACACATCGGCTTACATAGCCGCTCACATAACCGACATCTTACACCCACGACACTGTCTGCAAAGTCTCTAACATGGAACATGAAACCATATCATAAAGATCTAACTCGGCAGCACTCCGGAGAAAATGGAGCTCGCCAGTCCGCCTGGAACATCCTCGCTAATATCTTCAACTCATCTGGGTGTACCTGCGCGGCATGAAACGCAGCCCCCGAAGAAAGGGGGTCAGTACGGAATATGTACTGAGTATGTAAAGCATGAAATACAATAAGCGGGATCATACTGAAGTAATGAGTACAGAAATCATAAAACTTGCCTTCGAAAAGATTTATCATGCATATCAAAATCATATAATCATCATGTATACATATAGCATGTCCCGGCCCTCTATCGAGGGACTCGGTGTATCAAATCATCATAAGCATGTACATATAGCGTGTCCCGGCCCTCTAGTGAGGGACTCGGTAAGTAAAATCATGTCATCATCATGTATGCATGCATGTACATATATATATATAGCGTGTCCCGGCCCTCTAGTGAGGGACTCGGTGAATAGCGTGTCTCGGCCCCGCTAGCAAGGGACTCGGTATGCCATCCTGGCCGCCAACCCCACATCATCACATCATCATATACATATATATATATAGCGTGTCCCGGCCCTCTAGTGAGGGACTCGGTGAATAATGCAGTGGAATGTGCACGAATGCGTGTCCTGGCCCGGGACTCAGTGAAGGACATATTGAGCTTCGCACGAGCAGAGTAGTGAGAAACCATAGGCACATAAAATCATACTCACAGACTCAATGAAGTAGTCTAAACGGAATGTCATTTGAAAATCAGACCATAGTTATATCAAATATCTTTCGGACGTTATTCGGAAACATAGCTTATACCATAAACGTATTAACAAAACCATAGGGATCATAGTCATATGCCAAACCAATGCGAGACCGCCTCGGAAGTTTACGAACATTATTCACTTTAGAACTTTCTACGAACAAATCGAAGCGATCCGAGCCTTTCTGTGAAAGTTACGGACGTTCGTAGTTTCGGAATCGTTTAGAAAACAAACTCTTTTTGAAAACAAGCTTTTATGCAATCTTTGAAATCCATTCATGCGAAAAACATAAAGACCATAATTTGACTACATTAAGGATATGAATATCAAGAAACAAATATGGATCATAAACATGCTCGGACCGCAAGAGTAGAATTACCTCGGGGTACGTGTCATAACTTACTTTTCACTAAGACATGCCAAAGAAAGAAGGGTTAAGCTTACATACCTCGATCGCTTCCTAAGCTAATCCAACTCAAGTATCGACTCTCCAAGGCCTACACAACGTCAATAGATATCGAATATTAGTCATAAACATCGAAAAATCCAATTCCAAGCCATTACTTTTTCTACAGAAATTTGGGCAGCATTTCCCCTATAAATTCATTAACCCCGAGAATTCAACTCTGCCAAATTCATCAACAACCATACCAACAACACACTAGCAACATCAATAATTAATTTCAAAAACATTATAACATTAGCAACCCTTTACTATATAATCCCATATTATTCCATTTACATTCATTCCAACCACAAACATTCAAGCCAATATCGACGCTCGCATGTTCGAATACCACTCCCAACTCATTCAATCAAGATTCAAGAACGCTTTGAACAATACGCAAAATATTCAAAACAATTCAAACAATGTACTACTCCACCCGAAATCCTCTAAGTTCAAGGAAACATCGACAACACATTTCTTTTCTTCCAAATTCATAAGCTACACCAACAATCCACATGTTAATAACATCATTCACATAATTTCAAGAAACCATATCAAGATCACATTATCTTCCAATTCAGCCCACACAATTATAACCTTGACTTGGATCATTAAAACTTCATTTTACATCATAGAGTTCACAATGACGACAACCAAAATACTACATCACATTAGTCCCACATGCCTACACCAAATCAGCCCATTTTCGGCCACAACAACAACATACAAATTCCATGGTTTTCATCCATTTCTACACATTACAACAACACCCAAACATGCTAAATACAATTAGTTCATCTCTCCTACACAACAACACACACACACGGCCAAGTCCAACACATGCACGGCTCACCTTCAACACACATAATTTCATGAATTCCATTCATTTCTACATATCACAACATGCACAACCACCTATTAAACATGTAAAGATGATTAATCTTACCTTCTCCATTCATGTTCTTCACACGGCCAAGGTTGGTGAATTGCGACAACGAGCGGTTTTCTTGTTCCAACAACTACTCCACGTTAACGAGGGCCTTTCAATTAGTAGGAAAGCTAGGAGAAAAGAATTTTTCATGATCAATATCTCTTGGCCCTTTCTTGGTTGAACATGGCCGAATGGCCTTTCTTGAGTTTTCTCCAATTTTCTTGAAATTTCCAAGAGGTGAAAATGGTGAAGATGACTTAATAAGTCATCTTATGCCACTTATATGCTTAATACATGTGGCCTATGGCCCACCTCCTATGTGTCCGGCCACTTGGCCAATTTTTCATGAAATTTCCAACTTCCCGTAATCCATTTTTGGTCCCAAATTTTCATAAAATGTCTAACTTTCCATAATTCACTTTTGACCCCAAATTCCTTAATATTTCCATCCAACAAAATTCATAAGCAACTTATGTCTTAAAACGAAGTCGAAAAAATAGCCTTGCCTTTAACTTATCGCAACTAACTTAAAATATTCCGACGCACAAAATGCGAGATATAACATCTATGACTAGTGTGCCTCCATGATTTACGGGCAAGAGATTTGATAGATCTACTCACTCCGGACCGAGTCAGAGTTTCAAGGCTTCAGGTTCTCATTTCAAAGGCGACTCGGGTCAGGCAAGGCCACCCGTGCCATGATGTTCCCAATACGGGAAGTTACATTGGGGCCAGTGTCGACTAGGATCAGAGGTTTGCTATGCATGTGGTCGGCCAGGCCATATCATGCGTGATTGCCCCTTGATTGGTGGTAGGTGTAGGGCCCAGCCTTCAGGATCGGTAGCCGGGTCTTCATCATCTATACGCCTTACGGGGCCAGGTTCACAGACGTCAGTCAGCCATGGTAGAGATAGAGGGAGAGCTCCCAGTTCTAATGGTCCTCAGCACCGTATTTATGCTTTGGCTGGATGCCAGGATCTTGAGTCTTCCCCCGATGTCGTCACAGGTATATTATCAGTATTTTCTCATAATGTATATGCTTTGATACATCCGGGCTCCACATTTTCATATGTTACTCCATATATTGGGGGTCGGTTTGGGGTCAAATCGGAGTCGATTAAACCTTTTGATGTATCTACACCCGTTGGTGAACCGGTAATAGCTAGCCGTGTATATAGGAATTGTGTAGTTGTGATTTGTGACCATCATACCATGGTTGATTTACATGACTTAAAATGGTGGAATTATTATCATGGGCATGGATTGGTTGGCTTCTTGCTACGCCAATGTTGATTGTAGAATGAAAATGGTTCACTTCCAGTTTCCGGGAGAATTGAAAGGAAATACTGCATCCCCGAAAGGTAGGTTTATTTCTTATCTCAAGGCGAGTAAAATGATTGCTAAAGGTTGTATTTACCATCTAGTTCGTGTTCAAGATGTTGAAGCTGAATCGCCAACTCTTCAGTCTATCCCCGTGGTGAATGAGTTACCGGATGTATTTCCGGAAGAGCTTCTTGGCCTCCTTCTTGAATGGGAGATTGATTTTGTTATTGATGGCTCCCGCGGAGTTAAAGGAGTTGAAGGACTTGCTTGAAAAAAGTTTTATTAGGTCTAGTTCTTCCCCATGGGGAGCACCCGTGTTGTTTGTGAGGAAGAAAGATGGCTCCTTGCGATTGTGCATTGACTACTGGCAACTGAATGAAGTGACGATCAAGAATAAATATCCGCTTTCGAGGATTGACGATTTATTTGACCAATTACAAGGCGCCAAATGGTTTTCAAAGATAGATTTGAGATCCGGGTATCATCAGGTGTGAGTTAGGGAGAAAGATATTCCTAAGACAGCCTTCAGAACCAGATACGGCCATTTTGAGTTCCGGGTAATGTCGTTCGGGCTAACTAATGCACCGGCAGTATTTATGGATTTGATGAACAATGTATTCAGGCCTTTCATAGATTTGTTTGTGATTGTGTTCATTGACGATATCCTAGTATACTCTCGATCCGAAGCAGAACATGCGGATCATTTGCGTACCGTCCTTAAGATTCTCCAGACTCGAGAGTTATTTGCAAAATTTTTGAAGTGCGAGTTTTGGTTGAATTCGGTGACCTTCTTGGGGCATATTATTTCAGCCGATGGCATTCGGGTAGATACCCAAAAGATTGAGGCCGTGAAGACTTGGCCAAGGCCTACAATACCTACGGCGGTTCGTAGTTTTCCAGGCTTAGCAGGTTATTACAGGAGATTTGTAGAAGGCTTTTCTTCCATTTCAGCACCACTCACGAAGCTGACCCAGAAATTAGTAAAATTTTAACGGACAGATGCTTGTGAACGAAATCTCCAAGACCTAAAGGGTAGATTAACTTCTGTCCCAGTCCTGACACTTCTAGAGGGATCGAAAGGTTATGTTGTCTATTGTGATGCTTCAGGCGTTGGGTTTGGCTGTGTGTTAATGCGACATGGTAAGGTGATTGTGTATGCTTCAAGGCAGTTACGAAAATATAAGAAAAATTATCCGACCCATGATCTTGAATTGACTGCAGTGATTCATGCATTGAAAATGTGGAGACATTATTTTTATGGCGTTCACGTTGATATTTATACAGATCAAAAGAGACTCCAGTATATTTTCAAGTAGAAGGAATTGAATTTACGGCAACGGCGATGGTTGTAATTGTTGAAAGATTACGATGTTAACATCCTATCTTATCACGGGAAGGCGAATGTTGTGGCTGATGCTCTTAGCCGTAGATCTATGGGAAGTTTATGCAATGTTCAGCCAGAGAAAAGAGAGATAGCTCGTGAGCTCCAGCAATTAGCTAGCCTAGGAGTTCGAGTAGTGGACTCAGGCAGTATGGGAGCTATCATTCAAAATTCAGTCGTCTCATCGCTAGTAGTTGAAGTGAAGGAGCGTCAATATGAGGATCCCATGCTAGTTCATTACAGAAATACACTCCCTCAGAAGAAGAATTCATTCTCTTAGATTTCTGGAGATGGAGTTCTCCGATGCCGAGGTCGGTTATGTGTTCCTGATGTTGCAGGATTACGCCACCAAATATTGGGAGAAGCCCATTGTTCCCATTATTCTGTTCACCCCCGAGCAACGAAGATGTACCATGATCTTAACTCTATATATTGGTGGAATGGAATGAAGAAGGACATAGCGGAATTCGTGGCCCAATGTCCTAATTGTCAGCAAGTAAAAATTGAATACCAAAAGCCCGGTGGATTGTTGCAAGCTATAGAAATTCCAAATTGGAAATGGGAAGTAATTAACATGGACTTCATTACAAGCTTACCCCGTTCCCGACGTAAGTATGATTCTGTATGGGTGATTGTAGATAGACTTACGAAGTCAGCTCATTTCTTACCGGTCAGAAATACATATGTAGCAGAAGACTATGCAAAGCTTTATGTTTAAGAGATAGTGTGTCTTCACAGGGTTCCAGTATCTATTATCTCCGATAGAGGGACTCAGTTTACAGCAAATTTTTAGAAATCTTTCCAAGAAGGTTTGGGGACTCAGATGAATCTTAGCATGGCATTTCACCCGCAGACTGATGGACAAGCTGAACGTACCATTCAGACCCTTGAGGATATGCTACGGGCATGTATATTGGATTTTGGGGGTAGTTGGGATGATCACTTACCACTTATTGAATTTGCTTATAACAATAGTTATCATTCTAGCATCCAAATGGCCCCGTATGAGGCTTTATATGGGCGTAGGTGTAGATCTCCAATTGGGTCGTTCGAAGTAGGAAAGACTAAATTGATAGGACCAGACTTGGTCTAGCAAGCTATAGAGAAAGTCAAGCTTATTCGGGATCGATTATTAACAGCTCAGAGTCGTCAGAAGTCCTATGCGGATAATCGTCGAAGGGACTTAGAGTTCCAAGTGAAAGATTGGGTATTTTTGAAGGTGTCGCCTGTCACACCCCAACTTTTGATAGGGAATGATG
Source organism: Lycium ferocissimum (assembly GCF_029784015.1). Classification (NCBI taxonomy): domain Eukaryota; kingdom Viridiplantae; phylum Streptophyta; class Magnoliopsida; order Solanales; family Solanaceae; genus Lycium; species Lycium ferocissimum. The sequence goes on from NW_026726837.1 coordinate 68,114, forward strand.
GGCACCCGACCCTTATTAGGGCCGAGCGAACCCACTGACTCTCGTGATACTCATAATCTTACTGGACTCTTAAATCATGAAGTGAATGCATAATGTAAGCCTTTCAAAAAACATGCTTTTCGTCCTTTTCAAATCAAGTAAAATCGGTAATCGTATGAAATCTGTAACATAATGCATAATGATACATCGGCTTACAGAGCCGCTTACAAGACTGACATGTTATATACGTGACTCGTACGCAAAGTCTCTAACATAACTCAAGATACCATAACATAGATACTCTGACTCGGCAGCACTCCGGGAGGAAATGGAGCTCGCCAATCCAGCTGGAACATCTTCTACTAACATCCTCTACTCATCTGTATACACCTGCGTGGCATGAAACACAGCCCCCGAGGAAAGGGGATCAGTACGAAATATGTACTGAGTATATAAAGTATGAAATACGATAAACGGGGGTCATAACCGAAGTAAGAAGTACGAAAGTGAGCATAATAACTAGAATACCAAAATGCTTGCATTTGAAATACAAATCATGCATAAGAAGTACTTAGAAAACAAGTATAATAACTTGTAATGCCAAAATGCTTACTCTTGAAATACTCTATGCATGTCAAAATTTTGTATCATATGCGGCCCATTATGGGCTCGGGGAACATGGTCGCCACCCGTCATTGGCGCATATATATATATATAACACATCATACTCGGTGAATGAATAACTCCGTAACACATCATACTCCAGAACACATCATACTCCGGAAAACACATCATATATCATAAAACACATCATACTCCGGTGAATATATATATATAACATATAACGTGTCCCGGCCCTCTAGTGAGGGACTCGATGAACAATGCAATGGAGTTGCGCACGAATATGTGTCCTGGCCCGGGACTCAGTGAAAGAAGTAATAACAGCTAGCACGAGCAGAGTAGTGAGAAACCATATGCATATAAATCATCATTTCAGACTCGATAGATAAGTAAGTAATCACGCTCGAGCATTAAAACGATAGTCATATTAAATCCGTTCTAATTGCCATTAGGACTACGTTAAAGAGAATCTTAGGGATCGTAGACATGTATCAAACCAATCCGAGCCCGCCCATGGAAGTTACGGACATTATTCAACATAGAATCCTTTAGGAACAAAAACTCTTTATGCAACATTTACTATCCAATCATACAAAAGACACAAGGACCATAGCTCGACTATATTAGGAATGCTAACATCAAAAAGTGCATAAGAATCGTAAACATACTCGGATCTTATGAATAGAGTTACCCCAAGGCTCGTATCATATCATACTTACGTCTAAGACATGCCAAAAGAAAGAAAGGATAAGCTTTACATACTTGTTCCACCTCTTATTAGCTACGCTTATTCGTCCAAGCTCGTAAGCCTATACTTAAAAGGATTCACACTAACGTTAGACTCTTTATGCACACTTGTTCCAAATTTCAAATCAAACTACTCTCTATATTTCGAAAATCGGGCAGCATCTCCCCTGTTTATATGCCTAGCCCAAAATTACAATTCAACAACCAATCAACAACAAAAATAATACCAACATCAACAACACTGTTATTCATACCAACATATTCCATAAACATCCCACACGACGTTTTTCAACATACAACAACAATATGCACTTTCTTCCATCCCAATCAAGGAGTATAATCTCATCAACAAGCCAACAATGTTAGATACCATTTTTGTATGCATAAATCAGTCCATCCACATGGCCACAACACGTTCAAAATATCCCATAAACACGACAACTACAATACAACACTCTATGACCTTTTCTCCATAACTAGTTTCATTTTTAACAACAGACCTTCAAATAAACTCAACATAAAAGATGGGATAAATAACATACCTTATACTTGAAAAAAACTCAGCCACATCAACCTTTTCCAACACCAAGCTTAAGTATAAGCAAGAACAATCACCTTTCACGGACTAGTTTGGCATAATCTTGTCAAATTCTTGATTTATCGGACTATAATGCTTGGGGGAGGTGTAGAGAATTTTCTAGGACCCTTTGGAATGTTATTATGCTGAAAAAACGGGGTTGATGGGGTATTTATACCCCTCCTAGGTCGGTTTCACCGACCTTCTCACGTGGGGCCCGCGGAGCCATTTGGCAGCTTAGGGTCTTGCTCTTAAAATGGCCATAACTCTTGATTCTGACATCATGTGAGGGCCCACGACCTATGGTTGGAAATATCTTTCAATCATCTACAACTTTTATTCTTAGTGTTTTTCCAAATTCCAAACTTATAATGCCGTTCTTTCCCCTCCAAGTCAACTCATCCGAAAACGTTTCCTTAAATCGTCCTTTTGGAGGGCTTATGTCCACATTTGGCTTATGGGTCCTTCTATATATATATCATATATTTCATATATATATATATATATATAATATATCCTTTACAAAATCCCGACATGTGGGCCCCGCCTTAACTCATGGTTTCGAGGGCTATCATCGAGTGATCGTGTTAACCGATTTACTCCATACACTCTCCAAATGTCGTATATATGTTCTTATGCTCAGTTAACATAATCTTCATTCATAATACTTGTGTAACTCTTGCTCCTAAAACGAGCTCATACTAAGCCGTCCAAGCCTTGATAATGCGAAATTTTCCAAGGTGTAACATCCTTCCCCCCTTAGAAACATTCGTCCTCGAATGTTAAACTAGTCTTACGGGGTCTTATAGGCACTCGAGGGGGGGGGGGAGTTCCTTTTATAGCTACCACATACGTTTATTTATCAATCAACATAACCACTCTAGGAATTTAGATTACCTGTAGGCATAGGAAATAAGTAGGGATACTTATTCTTCATCTCCTCCTCGGCTTCCCAGGTCATCTCCTCCCTGTTATTGCTCCGCCACAATACCTTAGCGGAAGTCACGTTTTTAGTATGCAACTTTCTTACCCGACGATCAATGTAGCTATAGGGTTTTCTCATACGCTAGCTCTTCTCGCTACCTGGACATCATCCTTTCAGAGAATACCCTAGAAGAGTCATACTTCCGCAGAGTGCGAGGTAAGTTTGTTATGAAGTCCATATTCTGGAATCTTCAGCCTCATGTATTTCTTCTCGACTCCTTTAAAAGACCTTAGTTTTGACTCTACCTTTTGCTCTTAGTCTCTATCTTTGGAGTTAGTTATCAAGTAGCAATGAAGTCCCCTCATATAGTAACTCTACATAGCCGCTCCCTGCTTTAACTATCATCAGCTGGTATGATTCTGAAAGAATTTGACATATAAATTCACCCTCTTTTAGTAAACAGCTAGTTCTGATCATCTTGCTTAAATCATCTTATAATCCCCTTTACTCAACTAGCAACATTCTAGGCACATTATCTCGTGTCATTTCTTTATCTTTAATTCAAACTCTTCTATTGTCCCTTTGCTCAGATCTTGCTCTCAACTTTCCTGTCACACATGATGTTGCAATCTTTACGCGAATATACGAAGGTGCTCAAATTAGGCTAAGAAATACCTTAGCGTGGCTTCACTAATTGTCACGACCCAACTCCGTAGGCCGCGACTCGTGCCCTAGTTGGGCACTCATACGTACCTTACCCTAAATTAGCAAAATATTAAAGACAAATAGAAATAATAATTTAACAAGGACAAGTGGGCATGCCGCACGAAGGCCGATAAGGCCGTCACAAAACATAGATAAACTCTAAACGTACGCAAATCTCACGAAACATATACGTAACCCGCACCACATGTCTACGGACCACGAACAAAAACATAATCATATGGCGATTGTGGCCCCGCCGTACCCGTAATAAATACGTACATATGCGCAGAAAAATTTTATACCAAAATACGGGCTCCGGACAAAGGAGCACTTCAACATTGTAGAAAACCTAGGCGAGCGGATCGTCGAACAAAACATCGTACCGCGTTGGCACGAAACGCAGCCCCCGAAGAAAGGGGGTCAGTACGGAAAATGTACTGAATATGTAAAGCAGAAACTGTAATAAATAAGACTAAAATCAGAACAGTATGTACGGAAAACAAACGAGATGCAGAGGTAATCTAAAATGCGTATCAGAAAATCATAAGTAATGCATGCGTAAAAACATATGCAAAAGCCGGCCCCGCTATGGGACTCGGTGAATAGAACAGAGGCGCCCCCTTCTCCGGCGCCATAACACAAAGATACTTCGGAGTAGGAATATCTCCGAAACAAATCATAACATACCAAGTGGCCACATCACATCACATAGTCGTATATTAAATATATGTACATGGCACATCATACTTCGGACCCATGTACATGTCATACCTGCCCTCACACCGAGGCACGGCGAACAATGCGAGAGGAAAGCGCTGAGAACATATCCCGGCCCGGCTCGGCTGGGGGAAACATTGAGGCATCCACGAGTGGAGTAGTGAGAAACTAATGCAATAAAAATGACATACATAATTCCGTAGAGACTCGATGAGGCATATCAAATAACAAATCAAATCAATGAAAACGGACGGAGTCATAGTACGTACCTTTCGGACATCACGGAAGGTTTGTTTAACGTAACATTCGGAGTCAAGATACATATCAAAACGCTTCATAGGACTTAATGGAATATTTAAAATGATTTTTGTTTAGTAGCTAAAACATTCCTTAAAAGCCGCTCGAAGACAAATCGTAAATACAAAAAGTAAAATCAGAAATAGGGGGCCCACCTCGGTTAATTGAGGTGGCGGACATAAATTACATTTGCTCAACTTCAAAATATCGTTTACGAGGATTTTAAGGTATTCGGATTTTATCAATTCTACTGAAAGAAAAAGGAAGATTTTCGAATGCGGATTCCGAAGAGTGGAGTTGTCCCCGAAGTCCGAATTCAAGCCTAGTACATCTAGGGCGTGCCATGGAAAGAAAACAAAAGCTTTACATACCTTTCTCGCTTGTCAAGCTCGCCGAAACTCCGATCCCGTTTCGCCAAAAATCTGCAAATGGTCATATTGACCAGTTACTATTCATGAGACTTGACATTTCAATCTTTGGTTTCTATTTGGCTACCGAAATTTCGGCAAAGACTTCCCCTACAAATGTGACACCCCGAGGACTTAACTCGGCTCAAATACCAACAACAACCAAACCAATAACATTAATCCATAACAAGAATCACAAACTAAAACGAATAGTCTTCTTTCAACATAAGGCAACAACTTCCCAACTACTTTGCATTTATGATTCAATATCCATATTTTCATACTCATTTACTCACCAACATCATCCCAATATCATTTAGAGGCATTTCATATAATTTTTCATATTATCCACCAAATATACAAACTTTTCACCGAAACCATAACTTACCCAAACTTCCATTCTTCGACAAACATGTTCATAACATATTGTTATCTTCCAAATTCATCAATAGTCATCATAATTCACACTCTAACATCTTAACTTCCATAATGTCATAAAATCATACAAATACGACATAAGTTCCTACATTCCGTTTCAATGCAAACTTTCATCACTCTAACTCCATTTACATTGCAAGGATCACAACAAACACAATTAGCATATTAAACAAAACAAATCCATCCTTAATGCATCACTACATATCCCACGGCCACATGCAATTTTTCACATCCCTCCAATTTTCATTCAATTTCCATTTCCAAAACAATTCCCACAATCACCACAACTAAATTACAACATAAACTTCAATTTATCTTACCTATACAACAATATCTATACACGGCCATATACATGCATATACTTCCACCATGCAAACTTCCATATTTCTATCTATTCTACTCATTTCCATATTCCACAACACAAACAAACCTTCAAAACATAATTAGAAAAGATGAATTCTTACCTTTTTCTTCAATCTTCTTTACTTGAGTAAGTTGTCCCTTTGAAGAAACAAGCCTTCTTTCTTCCAAACCAACCACACCAAGTTGTAGAGGGCACTTAATTTAGTAAGAAAACCACAAGAAATTAATTTTTGGAGAAAGATTTCCAAGGGGTGATTTGCACCATGGCAGCCGAATGCCTCCTCTTTCTTTTCTCTTGTTTTTCTTGTTTTTCTCCTTTCTTGCCTTTGTCTTGAAAATTCTAGAGAATTAATGAACCTTGCCCCTTTTATATTTTAGTAGTCACATGACCATGTCACATGGCTTGGATTTAATCTTCTTGTCCAAGCATGGCCGGCCACCCTCCTTGGGTTGGGCTTGGCTTACTATATTTTTTTTTTTGAACTTTTCAAGCCCAAAATCCTTAGCCCACATTGTTGGTGATTCATGAAACCATTTTTCGACATTCCAATTTTGCCCTTAGTCTTTTCCGATATTTCCACATCTACATTTTCCATAGCCAACTTATGAACCAAACAAAATCAATACATTACCATGTCCTTAACCTTCCTTAATATTTCCATGTCAATATTTCCTTAAACATCCCGTGCACACTAAGTAGAATCCAATTAGAACCTCCATTTCTATCATTCTGGCTTACTTCCGATTTCTCCGAATACGCATAAAATGCGAGGTATAACATCCTCCCCCCCTTTAGAACATTCGTCCTCGAATGTTCAATTAACCTTATGGGGTCTCATAACACTTCGGGGAGGTTTCCTTCTTTCCAAACACATACTTGAGCTTGACCAAAGCACTTGTAAGGGTCTTCATTTCCTAATTCCTTTTGTCCTTCTTCGACATCCCCTTACTAGGGCTGTTTGGGGTCTTGAATCGGATATACGGCAAATTGAACCTTCGTCAGAATCAGAAGATCAAACGGACGTCGGACGGAGCCATATCCGGAATCAGAAGCACGAAAGTACAGCGGACAGAACCATCTTCCGACGATTGTCTTAGGCAGACTCAAAATCGAAGCCAGACGTACAGAAGCGTATCGAACGGACCCATAATCAGAGTCAGGCGTGTGCACATTTATCAGACAGATTCGTAGTCGGGGTCAAACGCACAGACGTATGTCGGACAGATCTATAGTCAGGGTAGACATACGGGGTGTACGACGAACCGTACTTCTCCGAGTCGATGTGCGAGGATGTATCAAACCGATTTGTAATCGA
>NW_026726838.1:0-37218 GCF_029784015.1 Lycium ferocissimum
GTGCACGCGCGTCGTTATATATGGGTGTACATATTCATTATATTCTACCGGCCACTATAAGCTCGGGGGTTCACAATAGCCTCTCAGGGGCGCACATACATATATACATATACATATCTATCATATTCTACCCGACCATATAAGCTCGGGGTTCACAATAGCCTCTCATGGGCACACATACATACTAGCTCATATCTATCTCTTAGCCTTCTTACTATCGTCATTCATTACATTCTATCTTTAGAGTATTACTCGTCGTATAAGGAACTTAGTACTATCATATCATTTGAGCATCATTAGCTTAATAGCTTCTCGAGCTAGGATCACTAGAGAATATCATGAAATCATAAGAAGATGAACATGTGGCCAACGAACCATGCCTTACGAAAGAAGGGTTAGCCTTACATACCTTTCTGTGCAACTATTCTATCACTTGTGTGTGCTTCTTCAAAGCTCACGTTCTACCTTCATTGAAGTGCATACTCATATTAGATAATGGATAGCTTTAGCATTCATGACTAATTCTAGAGAAAATCGGACAGCATCTCCTTTATTTATACGACTTCCTTCATATTACACATCAACTCCCAAACATCAATAACAACATTCGCAATATCATCACAATAGCCTTTAGTCATCTACATTACTCTTACTTCACAATTCACTTCAAGTCATCCATATTCATAGTCATATCTCGACAATACGTTCATTCATATACAATGTCATTTTCCACACTTTCAATAGCATTTATAACATGATTATATTCATAAAGCATCAAGAATCATCACTCGTTCCAAACGCTTACTCAAAAGTGCTACTATTCACACATTCATGACCTATTTCTTATATTCTTTGTAATCCGATTGTTTCAACTTCCAAATACTTTAAACAACGTGGAAACATCATAAAACTTACCTTAGATGGTGTAGGATTGAACCTTGGTTGCATATACCTCACTTGAGCCAAACCCTAGATTTTCCTTCACATGATTTCCTTGTTTTTGATGAACTTTGGTGGGTTTTCTTACTTTGATTCACTTGGTTTGATGATAACAACCTTAGATTTCCTTTGAATTCTTGTTCATGAAATATATATAAAGCCCTAGAAGTCTTAGAGAGAAGTAGAGAGATGTTGGAAATGAATTAATGAAGTTGGGAACACATTTAAAGACTTGAAACATTTCAGCCCGTCGGGTGTTCCACGGACTGTTCCACGGTCCGTGGAACCCAGTGTGGTCCGTGAAACTGGTCGTGGTTCATGACCAGTCAGTTGGCTTCTCTGCTGGTAGTTCCACGGACCCATCCACGGTCCGTGGAACACACTGCTGGCCGTGGAACTAGCCGTGAAACTCACTGCCACAGCAAGTTCGATCCGGTCGTCTCGTTTGATCACCAATCCTTATGGAACCTTCTTAGAACTTGTTTATCACTTCATTAACAATCCAAGGGGCATTATAACTCTTCCCCAACATATCATTAAGTTGTCATCAACCTGCTACTCATAAATCCTTTCCGATACCTATCGTATACATGGCCTTCTCTTGGCAACTTTCTCTTCTAACATCGAATGTCTTTCAAATCTTATTTGGAATCATCAAATTCTATTTCTTACTTATTGAAACATCGTATACTTCATATTCCTCATTAGCCTACTCACTGTGCATCAACGAAAAATTTTCCGAGGTGTAACATCATTGCAGGCTTAACCCATTCTCGACGTAAGTATGATTCTATATGGGTGATTGTGGATAGACTCACGATGGGTGATTGTGGATAGACTCACGAAGTCAGCTCATTTCTTACCAGTCAGAACTATATATGTGGCAGAAGATTATGCAAAGCTTTATGTTAAAGAGATAGTGCGACTTCACGGTGTTCCAGTATCTATTATCTCTGATAGAGGAACACAGTTTACAGCTAATTTTTGAAAATCCTTCCAAGAGATTTGGGGACTCGGGTGAATTTTAGCCCCACATTTCACCCACAGACCGATGGACAAGCTAAGCGTACCATTCAGACCCTTGAGGATATGCTACGGGCATGTATACTGGATTTTGGAGGTAGTTGGGATGATCATTTACCACTTATTGAATTTGCTTATAACACTAGTTATCATTCTAGCATCCAAATGGCACCGTATGAGGCTTTTTATGGGTGAAAGTGTAGATCCCCAATTAAGTGGTTTGAGTTAGGAGAGACTAAACTGATAGGGCCGGACTTGGTCCAGCAAGCCATAGAGAAAGTTAAGCTCATACAAGATCAGTTATTAGCGGCTCAAAGTCATCAAAAGTCCTATTCGGATAATCGTCGAAGGGACTTAGAGTTCCAAGTGAAATATTGGGTATTCTTAAAGGTGTCGCCAATGAAGGGTGTTATGAGATTTGGCAAGAAAGGGAAGCTTAGTCCCCGGTACATTGGGCCTTATGAGATTATATGCAAGGTAGGCGAGGTGGCTTACATATTAGATCTACCTCCTAATTTGGAGTCAGTCTATCTGGTTTTCCATGTCTCACTGCTCCGTAAGTGTGTCGGAGATCCTACTAGGATCGTGCCAGTAGATGATGTTCAAGTGACAGAAAAGTTGACTTATGAAGAGGTACCCATTGCCATATTAGATAGGCAAGTACGGAGGCTTAGAAACAAAGAAGTGGCCTCAGTTAAGGTTTTGTGGAGAAACAACAACCGAGAAGAAATGACTTGGGAAGCAGAAGAAAATATGAAGTCCAGGTACCCGCACTTATTTCAACCCCCGGAAGAGATCCAAGATGAGACATCAAGATCATGAGGTATGTATGTTTTCCTTATTATGCGTTTGGGTCGTGTGTGGCCAAACTCTATTGCTATTATGTTGTGGCCCTGTGAGGTATTGTTATTATGAGTTTTTGTGACAGGACGGTAGTGCCATGTTACAGGGGAAACTCTGGCAAAATTTTTATAGAATCCCCGAGAACCTAACACTCGAGGACGAATGTTCTTAAAGGGGGAGGAATGTTACACCTCGAAAAATTCTTCGTTGATGCACAGTGAATAGACTAATGAAGGGTATGAAGTATATTATATTTCAATAAGTAATAAATAGCATTTGACGACCCTAATTGAGATTTCAAAGACATTTGAGGTAAGAGAAGAAAGGTTGCCAGGAAAGGCAAGGTACATTATGTATCGGAAGGGATTTACAAGTTTAATGATGACTTAATGATTCTTTAGAGAAGAGTTATAACATCCTTTAGATTGTTAATGAGGTGATAAAAAATTGTTAAGAAGGTTCCATAAGGATTGGAGATCAAACGAGTCGACGAGAACGAGTTCGGAAAAGCTGGGCATTATACGGCCTAACATAGTGGCCGTAAAAATATACTGGCCGTATGTTAGGCCGTATATTCCGCCTTAATGGCAGCCTCTGGACCAAATCTACGGCCAGACATACGGTCCATATAAATTATACGGACCGTATGTTGGTCTGTAGAACTGAGTCGGGACAGATTGGGAGTTATTAAAAAGGGGACCAAGTTCATTTCATTTCATTTCATTTTCACTCCCCTTCTCACAAGAACTCTCTAGAATATTTCTCCACACCCTTTCCACAAGAACTCAAGAGAAATTGATGATCAACTTCATCAAACCAAGAGAATCAAGTGTAAGAAACTCATTAAGTTCATCCAAGACAAGAAATCCAAGTGGAAGTGGAACTAGGGTTTTGCTCAAGTGAAGTGTTTCCACCCAAAGTCATGATTTTTGATATGTTGTGATTATAATTATGTTATAACTGATATTAAGAACATGGGATAGACATTGTATGTGAGTGAATGTAATAGTGTGCTATGACCATGGATATGGATGATTGGAAGTGAATTGGGAAATACGAATAATGTATGTGAATAAAGACCATTGCTTATGATGTCGTGAATGTTAGTATAGATGTTTGGAAGTTGTATAAACAAAGGAGATACTGCTCAATTTTCTCCATCTTTACTCAAGTATTCTAAGTTATCGATTATCTAATGTTAGTATAAACTCAAATGAAGGTAGAAACGTGTGCATTGAAGGAAAACGTTCAGGTGATAGAATAGCTAAACGAAAAGGTATGTAAGGTTAACCCTTCTTTCAATAAGGCATGGTTCCTTGGATATATATCAATTCTTTCATTAGTCTATATTGACCTCCAAATGATTCTACCTTTAAAGCTACTACAGCTCGTGATTCTCGTTATGGTTACGATTCTACTAAATTCCTTATATGATGGGTGATCCTCTAACGATAGATGTAATGAGACAACGATAGAAATGATGAACGAAGATGCTTATGAGCTCCTATGCATATGCGTTTATGTATAACTATTATGTAACACCGAGCTCATATGGCCGAGTATGATATGTATTACACGCACACCACTGCAGTTGGGTACGGATAACCCTGAGTCTTGGTAGGGCCAAGTATGTATAATCATCGAGCCTTGCCATGGCCGGGTATGTGAAACACCGAACCTTCATGATAGGGTATGCTATGAATACGAATATGAATACGAATATGAATACGACTACGAATACGAATATGAATACGATTATGAATGCGAATATGAATACGATTATGAAACATAAATACTGATACGAATACGGATACAGATATGGATGTATGGATATGTACAGGTGTATGTACACAAGCAAGCATTAGAAATGGAAGGTCCCTATGAAAGGCAAGTAAATGTTTATGACGATGGTTCTACTGCCTCCCATCGTATGCTATTTCTTATGTTGTCTCTTATGCTCCTATAATGATGTTGATTATGCTTTACATACTCAGTACATTCTTCATACTGACGTCCTTTTTGTTTGTGGACGCTGCGTCTGTAATACCTCGCATTTTGTACGTCGGAATATTTTAAGTTAGTTGCGGCAAGTTGAAGACAAGGCTATTTTTCCGACTCTGTTTTAAGACATAAGATGCCTACGATTTATTTGCATGGATTATTAAGGAAAATTTGGGGCCAAAAGTTAAATATGGAAAGTTGGCTATTTCATGAAAATGAAGGCATGTGGGCCATGGCCACATGGAAGTTTGGTACATGTTATTTAAAAGATGACAAATTCATTATTTTTCATCCTTAAGAAAATTCTAGAGAATTGGAGGAAAAAGAAAAGAAAAAGAAGAAAAAGACATGGAGCATGTGCATGGCATGTGCACCCAATTTATATATATATATGATAAGTCATGAAGGGAAGACCAACTCATTATTTGTCATCTAGAGATTTCAAGAAATATGAAGAAAGAAAAACAAAAAGAAGAGAACGGCTAGAGGGGCTGGCCGAACCAGCCCCATGAGTTGATCATGGAAAATTTCTTGCTTCAAGCTTTCCTACTAATTGAAAGGCCCTCGTTAACGTAGAGTAGTTGGTAGAGCAAGCAAAGCGCTCGTTTTTGCGGGAAAGAGTTCTAGCCGAGGGAGCACTAGGTGGAAAAAGGTATGGTTCAATCTTATTTTCATGTTTTATGGATGATGTGCATGTTGTAGTGTGTAGAATTGAATGGAAGTCATGAAAAATATATGGGTGGTGTGATGTTGTTGTGGCCGTGAGTTGTGCCATGTGTGGTAGGAAAATGAATTAATGTTATTTAGTATGTTGGTTGTGGTTGTTATGAATTATGTGATGAAGAAATGAATGAAATGCATGAAAAGATGATGTTGAAGTTGTAGCCGTGTATGTTGTTGTTATGGCCGAATATGGGTTGTATTGTTTGGCAAGGAATGAACAAATTTTATTTAGTTTAATTTGGTTGTTGTGTTGTGGATTATGTAATGAAAATGAAGGTGTTGGATGATACTAGTTGAGGTTGGGATCATTTGTAAGCTAATGTAGAAGTTAGCATAATGGTAATATGGTTTCTTATATTTACATGAATGATGTTGTAAAATGTGGTTGTTGATGTATTTGATGAAATTGAAAGAAAGAAACGTATTGTTGTTATTCCTATGGCATTTGGAAAGTTTTGGGTGAAGCATGGTTTATTGGTGGAATTGTTGACTATTGTGTAAATTGTATAAAATACTCTTGAATCATGTTTAAATGATGGCAAACTAGGAATGAGTATGTAAATGTTGATATTGGTTTGAAAGTGTGAAGTTGGAATAGAAGTTGTTTCATTATGTAGCAAGGAAGACTACTTGCGTTAGGATGTGTTTTGTATTGATTGTTGGTACTATTGTTGATATTGTGGCCGAGTTACATTCTCGGATTTGTTGTTGTAATTTTTGGCCGAGTTGGACTCTCGGGGATGGCGCATTTAGGGAAATGCGCGAAATTTCTGTAAAACAAGTGTTACTTCAAGATTCAACTCCTAAAAGCTTATGGTAATGTTTGGTAACTATGACCATTTGTAGATTTTGGAGAAAACGGGACTCGAGTTTGGACGAGCGAGAAAGGCGAATAAGGTATGTAAAGCTCTCCCGTTTCTTCTCTTGGCATGTCTTAGATGTGCTAGGCTCGAATTTGGACCTTGGGGACAACTCTACTCTTCGGAATCTACGTCTAGAAACACCCCTTTTTCATTCAGTAGAATTGAATGGTTTATTGTGTGAATAGTTAGAAAAATTGTTTTAACCTCTTGTGCAAATGAAATCCGATTACTTTAAAATACTCATAAATGACGTTATGAAGATTGACATGTGTAATTTACACACGCCACCTCATTTGACCGAGGTGGGCCCACTTTGTCCGGATTTTTCCCTATTATTCCGCTTGAACTACTTTGGAAATAAAAACTAAGGAAAGTTTTTAGCTACCTTTCTAATTTCTATAGAATAAGCTCGTTATATTTATTTATTTGAGTTTTATGATCTACTTGAATTTGCAATTACTCCGGAAAGATTATTCGATATGAAATATTTCGACATCCGAAAGACTTATGCTCGATTATTATTAAAGGTCCGCTATGAGATCTGTCATCTGTGTTACGCCTTCGAGTCTCTGTGAAATGTTGTATGTTTTATATTGCATATGGTATTCTCACTACTCTGCTCGTGCAAGCTTAATACGTCTTTCACCGAGTCCCGGGCCGGGTATGTATTCATGCACAGTCTCATTGCATTATTCACCGAGCCCCTCACTAGAGGGTCGGGTACGCTATATATGTATATATGATGATATGATGATGTGATGATGTGGGGATGGCGGCCAGGATGGCATTTGATGACCCTATTCACCGAGTCCCTCACTAGAGGGCCGGGTACGGTATGTATATATGTACATCTGCATGCATACATGATTATGACATGATTTTACTCACCGAGTCCCTCACTAGAGGGCCGGGTACGGTATATACGTTCGATGATATAACGATATGATTATGATAAGATTTTACTTACCGAAATATGCATATGCATGACAAATGTTTTAAAAAGGCAAGTCTTATGATTTTACGTACTCTTTACTTGATGTGATCCCGCTTACTATATTTCATGCCTTACATACTCGGTACATATTCGTCCGACCCCCTTTCTTCGGGGGCTGCGTTTCATGCCGCGCGGTACACCCGGATGAGTTGAAGATATTAGCGAGAAGATGTTCCAGCGGGATTGGCGAGCTCCATTTTCTCGGAGTGCCTTGGTCCGAGCATTATGATATGGATTCATGTTCCGAGTTAGAGACTTTGCAGACAGTGTCGTGGGTATAAGATGTCGATTATGTAAGCGGCTATGTAAGCCGAAGTGTTGTTCTGTATTGTATTATAAGTTCTGTATGATTTCATATTGTTATACCCCGTATTTCATACATTTGGATAATTTGAGAAAGTCGTGGCAAGTTAAGAACAAGATCATTTTCAAGAGTTATTTTAGCATCCGAGTTGTTAGGAATATAATTTATGAACATCGGTAGTATGGAAATATTGGGAAAGGCCAAGGGTAAAAAGAGAAATTTGCAAAATGGCCAATGGAAATAATGTGGAAGGCCAGGGGTGAAATGGTAATATTGAGGAAAGTCGAGGGGCAAAATGAGAATTTCACATAAGTTCATGAAAGTTCCAAAAAGGCCATATTGGCCATGTGAAGAAAAAGGATGACAAGTAAGTCATCTTTGCCATAAATTGAAGAAATTTCTAGAAAAAAGAAGAAAGAAAATAAAAACAAGATAGGCATGTGCTATGCACATGACCTTTTAAAATATATATATGGTACAAGGATGAAAGAAAATCATCATATGTTCATTTGGAAAATTCAAGAAACTTGAGAGAAAGAACAAAAGAAAGAAGAAGGAAAAAAAAAATAAAGGCCTATTCGGCCATTGAAGGGAAAAAGAAGAACCTTTGAAATCTTGTTCAAAAAAATTGCTTCTTCATGTATTTCTACTAATTCAAGGATGCTCTTCAACATGGTGTAATTGTTGAAGCAAGAGAATCACTCTTTGGTGCAAATTCCAACCTTAGCTAAGTGAAGAAGTTGGAGAAGAAAGGTAAGATTCAATCCCTTTTTATATGTTATGAAGGGTTCATATATGTTGTAGTGTGTAGAAAAGGATAAAACTCATGAGAATATGGAAGTTTGCATGATGGTGCATACATATGCATGTGGCCGTGTGCATGTGTTGTTGTGTAGATAAAGATGAGTTAATTTTATGTAGTATTCTAGTTGAGGTTGTTGTGAACTCTATATTGGAAATGAAAGTTTAATGAATTTGCTTGACGTTGGAAATGTGGAAGGTGGCCGAATGGGGTATAGGTGTGAAACAATTGGATTGAATTCATGTAGTAGTTTGATTGTTGTTGTGTTGTGAATTCCATGATGGAAAATGTATGGAAACTATAAGCTTAGTGTGTTAGTGTTGGCCGTGGTATATTGTGTAAGAAAAATGAATAAGTTTCTACGTGGTAATTTGATTGTTGTCGATATGTATTCTACGACAAAAATGAGAATTTGATGATTTAAATTGATGTTGGAATGATTACGGGCTGATTTGAAGCCAATGTGATCTTGGCGTCGTTTCTTTAATTGTGAAAACAATGTTGTTAATATGTGTGTTGTTGTGATGGTTTATGTGATGAAAATGAAGGTGTTGGATGATTCGAGTTGGAGTTGAAACCGGTTGTGAACTATTGTGAAAGTTAGTATATTGGTAACATAGCTCTTGCATTGGTGTGAATGGTGTTGTTATTGATAATGTGGCCGAGTTTCATTCTCGGGTTTGTTGTTGTTGAATTGGCCGAGTTAAATTCTCGGGGACGGCTCATTTACAGGGGAAATGCTGCCGAAATTTCTATAGACAAATGCTAATTCAAGGTTTGAATTCTTAAAGACTTTAATTAATGTTTGGCAAATGTGACCATTTGTAGATTTTTGGAGGATTTGGAAATTGAATTTGGAATAGCGTAAGCGGCGGAAAAGGTATGTAAGGCTATTCCTTCCTTCTTTTGGCATGTCCTAGATATACTAGGTTGAGATTTGAGCCTCGGGGACAATTCTGTTCATAGAAATCCGAGTTCGATTTTGTGTACTATTCATTCAATATAATTGAACTATAATTCTTATGTTTTGTTGGAAAAAAAAAATGATCAAACGTCCGTAACTTTTACAAACGAAATCGGATCGCTCTGAAACTTTCGTGGATGACTCCATGGAGTTTAATGTTTGTGATTCATGTTCACCACCTCGACTTGACCCGAGGTGGGCCCACTATTCTCGATTCCTCTTCTATTGTCCTAATTGACGTATTTCCGCATGATGATCAAAGGGAACCTTTGGCTGTTGTTCCGAGTTTGCTAGGATTCGTATGCATTCTCTGATACAAGCATTTGGAAGTTCCGATATGGGCGCATTGACTTGATTATTTGATATAATTATTCCGATACAAGTAATCCGATATATACTTATTCGATATAAGTATCCGATATGAACATTCTGACTTGAGCATGTTGATATAAGAATTCGGGTATGAGTATGTTGATATGAATATTTTGATATAAGTATTCCGATATAAGCACTTTGATGTGAATATTTCGATGTGAGTATGTAAAATGGATATAAGCAATCTGTTATGAATAATCTGACATAAGTGTGTCGATAAAAGTACTCTACTAGAAGTAGTATGAAATAGCACTTTGACATAAGTATTCTGACATAAGTATTTTGATACAATTTTAATTGGAAGATACGATACAAGTATTTTGATACGAGTATTCGATAAGCATTGGGATAAAAGTATATTCGATAAGAGTATTACGAACTTGATATGTAATTCTCAACAATTATGATATGAGTAATGTTATGAATAATTTGCTACGAACATTCGATAGGAGTATCTTCCGTAAACTCGATGTTTTGGTTGTCGACTACGGCATGTACGATTATTCTATTGAGTCTTCGGATGACATGTAAGTGTGTAGATGTGTTGAGTCTTGATTTGTATGCATATGGTTTCGCACTACTCTGTTCGTGCAAGTTTTGGTATGCCTATTCACGAGCCGGGCCGGGACATGTTCTCGTGCGTACTCACGATGCATTGTTCACCGAGACCCACCGCGTATATTTGGTCGGGACACGTATGTGATGATGGCGCCAGATCCGGACCGGATCCCCTCTACCGAGTCCCTTGACGAAGGGCCGGGACATGTTATCCACCGAGTCTCTCACTGGCGGGCCGGGACACGTTACATACATGCATGACATTTGATGTGACATATATGATTCTATTCACCGAGTCCCTCATTCGAGGGCCGGGGCACGTTATGCATATATGGTATATGATTCTGCTATACATGATTCTATCCACCGAGTCCCGTAATAAAGGGTCGGGACACATTATATGCATATGCTATACATGATATTGATATGTGTGGTTCCATTTACCGAGTCCCTCACTCGATTTGGGCGGGACACGTTATATGTATACAAGGGTATGTGGTGCGATATGCACGACCTTATTCACCGAGTCCCTCACCAAAGGGCCGGGACACGTTACGTGCATAAGTATGTATATGGATATGTATTTGAATTATGATTTGAGATCTACTACTTTGTTACGCAAAGGAAAACGTTTTGATGACTTTTCACAGTCTTACTAGTTCTGTAGAGTTTCCATTTTTGGCTAGGATTCTCGTACGTATTTCATACCTTACATACTCGGTACATTTTCCGTACCGAGCATTTTCGGGGGCTGCGTTTCATGCCGCGCAGGTACTCCCAGACGAGTTGAAGACATTGTAGAAGATATCCCAGCGGTGGTGGCAAACTCCACTTGTTCCGAGAGGTATGCCGAGTCGAGTACAAGATATGTGTTATGGTTTTGAATGATGTTAGAGGCTTTGCAGACAGAGTCGTGGGCATGGTGTGTCAGTTTAATAAGCGGCTCCATCAGCCAATGTGTTGTTTTGTATTATGTTATAAAGTCAGCGTAATTATAGATTTGGTTGGTTTGAAATCTACAAAAAAAAAAATATGCATATTTCCGAAAAATATACCGTGTATTTCACTTTTACTTGAAAAAAAGGGAATTATGCATGTAATAAAGTCGGGGTTCGCTCGGCTCCGGATAAGGGGTCGGGTGCCCATCACACCCTAGGGAAGTTAGGGTGTGACAAAGTGGTATCAGAGAGGTCGGTCTGCAGTGGGGGTTGTCCGCAAAGTCGTGTCCGTGGGAGTCCCGTTTATGGTGTGAAGCGCGCCACATTTATAAACAGGAGGCTACGGGGCATCTAGGGATTGTTGGCCTTCTTTCTGTCTCAAATCGTGCGATAGAGCCAAGTTATAGGAAAAATGAAATTCCCTGTGTAAGCCTTACATACGGCGGAAGGAGGTAAGTGACGATATGAAAGGTCACTACGGTATGTATCGACGTATTTGATTTGTTACCTGTAATTGGTGGTTCCGGATGGATGGAATGTGGTACATGGCCGTATACTCTGTGAAGCATTATTGGTATCTGCTGCATACAGATTTTGAATGATAAGAATTTGTAAAGGTGATATGGAAGATCGAAAAGGGTAAAATAGTAATTGTACGAGAAAGGACGTGTTGCGAACATGTCTCGGAATTTGTAAGGCTTTGACTAGCCCCAAATCATGTAATAAAGGTCATATGAGAAAGTGGACGCGATTATATCAGCATTAAAGCACCGAACTCCACTAAGGCCTCGAGGTTAAGCGTGCTAAAGTGGGAGGATGGGTGACCCCCCCCTGGGAAGTATGCAAGAATTCTACATATCCGGACATAAGAGACAAATGAGAAAGTAGGGTAGCCTAAAGAAAACTAAAGTATGTGGGATGGCTAGAAACCTTAAGAAGATGTGTAGGACGAGACAGAGTAGACCAGTGAAGAGAAAGAAAGTGCAGTATAGCTTCGGGATTTGTATAGGTTTGAACAGCGTTGGAATTATTTTGTGGGATAGTCGACTGTAATCATATATATGTGTATGAATGCATATAATATTCTATATGTAATTATATCGGTAGGTAAGTAATTCCCGGTAAAGGTGCTATGGTGTGGGAAGCCAAAAATCGGATAAGAACATTGAAGTTCAAGTAATAAGGAAAGATATGGTACGAGGTGTTGTAAGATAGCTGTTATTATTTTCACTATGGATTAAAGTTGGGGGTTTTAGCACAATAGTGTTTGGAAAGGAAAACTTATGGTAAGGAGTCTCCGATATGCTAAGTGCGGGTTGGAAGGAAAAACGAGGGTA
The DNA here is from genome assembly GCF_029784015.1 of Lycium ferocissimum. Taxonomy (NCBI): domain Eukaryota; kingdom Viridiplantae; phylum Streptophyta; class Magnoliopsida; order Solanales; family Solanaceae; genus Lycium; species Lycium ferocissimum. The sequence goes on from NW_026726838.1 coordinate 12,665, forward strand.
CTCGAGAACTGTTGGTAGATAAGAACCTCCCTAAAAAAGGGGAGAAAATATTATATATTAGACCACGATCCGAGTCCTTTATATTGGACGAAGTTGCGCCGTACCTAAGCGCGCAACGACATGTTTCAAAGAGTAATGAAAGAGCAAGAAAATGCTTACGAGCCTAGTTATAAGGAATAATGGGGAGAATGGTAAGATTCAAGGGATGTTGCGAACGACAACGATTATGGTACTAAAAGTACTTACATTGGATAGTTTAAAATCTTTGAAGAGAAGAAAGAAAGATAAAGGGATAAAGAATGAGCATGAGGAGAAGGACGACGATAAAAGCGACTCCTCCCAAAATGTTACATGACCCTATAAGATCAATTGAACATTCGAGGACGAATGTTCTAAAGGGGGGGAGGATGTTATACCCCGTATTTCATACATTTGGATAATTTGAGAAAGTCGTGGCAAGTTAAGAACAAGATCATTTTCAAGAGTTATTTTAGCATCCGAGTTGTTAGGAATATAATTTATGAACATCGGTAGTATGGAAATATTGGGAAAGGCCAAGGGTAAAAAGAGAAATTTGCAAAATGGCCAATGGAAATAATGTGGAAGGCCAGGGGTGAAATGGTAATATTGGGGAAAGTCGAGGGGAAAAATGAGAATTTCACATAAGTTCATGAAAGTTCCAAAAAGGCCATATTGGCCATGTGAAGAAAAAGGATGACAAGTAAGTCATCTTTGCCATAAATTGAAGAAATTTCTAGAAAAAAGAAGAAAGAAAATAAAAACAAGATAGGCATGTGCTATGCACATGACCTTTTAAAATATATATATGGCACAAGGATGAAAGAAAATCATCATATGTTCATTTGGAAAATTCAAGAAACTTGAGAGAAAGAACAAAAGAAAGAAGAAGGAAAAAAATAAAGGCCTATTCGGCCATTGAAGGGAAAAAGAAGAACCTTTGAAATCTTGTTCAAAAAAATTGCTTCTTCATGTATTTCTACTAATTCAAGGATGCTCTTCAACATGGTGTAATTGTTGAAGCAAGAGAATCACTCTTTGGTGCAAATTCCAACCTTAGCTAAGTGAAGAAGTTGGAGAAGAAAGGTAAGATTCAATCCCTTTTTATATGTTATGAAGGGTTCATATATGTTGTAGTGTGTAGAAAAGGATAAAACTCATGAGAATATGGAAGTTTGCATGATGGTGCATACATATGCATGTGGCCGTGTGCATGTGTTGTTGTGTAGATAAAGATGAGTTAATTTTATGTAGTATTCTAGTTGAGGTTGTTGTGAACTCTATATTGGAAATGAAAGTTTAATGAATTTGCTTGACGTTGGAAATGTGGAAGGTGGCCAAATGGGGTATAGGTGTGAAACAATTGGATTGAATTCATGTAGTAGTTTGATTGTTGTTGTGTTGTGAATTCCATGATGGAAAATGTATGGAAACTATAAGCTTAGTGTGTTAGTGTTGGCCGTGGTATATTGTGTAAGAAAAATGAATAAGTTTCTACGTGGTAATTTGATTGTTGTCGATATGTATTCTACGACAAAAATGAGAATTTGATGATTTAAATTGATGTTGGAATGATTACGGGCTGATTTGAAGCCAATGTGATCTTGGCGTCGTTTCTTTAATTGTGAAAACAATGTTGTTAATATGTGTGTTGTTGTGATGGTTTATGTGATGAAAATGAAGGTGTTGGATGATTCGAGTTGGAGTTGAAACCGATTGTGAACTATTGTGAAAGTTAGTATATTGGTAACATAGCTCTTGCATTGGTGTGAATGGTGTTGTTATTGATAATGTGGCCGAGTTTCATTCTCGGGTTTGTTGTTGTTGAATTGGCCGAGTTAAATTCTCGGGGACGGCGCATTTACAGGGGAAATGCTTGCGAAATCAAAATTCTGTAGACAAATAATTCAAGATTTGACAAATGTTAATTAATGTTTGGCAAATGTGACCATTTGTAGATTTTTGGAGTATTTGGAAATTGAATTTGGAATAGCGTAAGCGGCGGAAAAGGTATGTAAGGCTATTCCCTTCCTTCTTTTGGCATGTCCTAGATATACTAGGTTGAGATTTGAGCCTCGGGGACAATTGCGTTCATAGAAATCCGAGTTCGATTTTGTGTACTATTCATTAAATATAATTGAACTATAATTTTTATGTTTTGTTGAAAAAAAAAAATGATCAAACGTCCGTAACTTTTACAAACGAAATCGGATCGCTACGAAACTTTCGTGGATGAATCCATAGAGTTTAATGTTTGTGATTCATGTTCACCACCTCGACTTAACCGAGGTGGGCCCACTATTCTCGATTCCTCTTCTATTGTCCTAATTGACGTATTTCCGCATGATGATCAAAGGGAACCTTTGGCTGTTGTTCCGAGTTTGCTAGGATTCGTATGCATTCTCTGATACAAGCATTTGGAAGTTCCGATATGAGCGCATTGACTTGATTATTCTGATATAATTATTCCGGTACAAGTAATCCGATATGAGTACTTCCAATTCTGATATAAGTATCCAGATATGAACATTCTGACTTGAGCATGTTGATATAAGAATTCGGGTATGAGTATGTTGATATGAATATTTTGATATAAGTATTCCGATATAAGCACTTTGATGTGAATATTTCGATGTGAGTATGTAAAATGGATATAAGCAATCTGTTATGAATAATCTGACATAAGTGTGTCGATAAAAGTACTCTACTAGAAGTAGTATGAAATAGCACTTTGACATAAGTATTCTGACATAAGTATTTTGATACAAGTATTCTGATACAAGTATTTTGATACGAGTATTCTGACATAAGCATTGGGATAAAAGTATTCCGATAAGAGTATTCTGAACTTGATATGTAATCTGATATAACAATTATGATATGAGTAATCTGTTATGAATAATTTGCTACGAACATTCTGATAGGAGTATCTTCTGTAAACTCTGATGTTTTGGTTGTCAGACGACAGCACGTACGATTATTCTATTGAGTCTTCGGATGACGGTAAGTGTGTAGATGTGTTGAGTCTTGATTTGTATGCATATGGTTCCGCACTACTCTGTTCGTGCAAGTTTTGGTATGCCTATTCACTGAGCCCGGGCCAGGACATGTTCTCGTGCGTACTCCACTGCATTGTTCACCGAGACCCACCGAGAGGGCGGGACACGTATGTGATGATGGCGCGCATCCGGACCGGATCCCTCTATCGAGTCCCTTGACGAAGGGCGGGACATGTTATCCACCGAGTCCCTCACGCGGCGGGCGGGACACGTTACATACATGCATGACATTTGATGTGACATATATGATTCTATTCACCGAGTCCCTCATTCGAGGGCCGGGGCACGTTATGCATATATGGTATATGATTCTGCTATACATGATTCTATCCACCGAGTCTCGTAATAAAGGGCCGGGACACGTTATATGCATATGCTATACATGATATTGATATGTGTGGTTCCATTTACCGAGTCCCTCACAACGGGTAGGGACACGTTATATGTATACAAGGGTATGTGGTGCTGATATGCACGACCTTATTCACCGAGTCCCTACCAAAGGGCCGGGACACGTTACGTGCATAAGTATGTATATGGATATGTATTTGAATTATGATTTGAGATCTACTACTTTGTTACGCAAAGGAAAACGTTTTGATGACTTTTCACAGTCTTACTAGTTCTGTAGAGTTTCCATTTTTGGCTAGGATTCTCTGTTCTGTATTTCATACCTTACATACTCGGTACATTTTCCGTACTGACCCCCTGTTTTTGGGGGCTGCGTTTCATGCCGCGCAGGTACTCCCAGACAAGTTGAAGACATTGTAGAAGATATCCCAGCGGTGGTGGCAAACTCCACTTGTTCCTGGAGGGCTGCCGAGTCAGAGTACAGTATATGTGTTATGGTTTCTGAATGATGTTGGAGGCTTTGCAGACAGAGTCGTGGGCATGGTGTGTCAGTTTAATAAGCGGCTCCATCAGCCGATGTGTTGTTTTGTATTATGTTATAAAGTCCGCGTAATTACAGATTTGGTTGGTTTGAAATCTACAAAAAAAAAAAAATATGCATATTTCTGAAAAATGTACCGTGTATTTCACTTTTACTTGATTTCAGAGTCCGAGAGAATTATGCATGTAATAAGAGTCTGTGGGTTCGCTCGGCTCCGGATATGGGGTCGGGTGCCCATCACAATCTAGGGAAGTTAGGGTGTGACACATATGTTATAAATTCTTTTCGATTTGAGGAAGGTAAAAAGCGTTTTATTCTTCGGATAATTTCTGCTATGCATGTGCGTCATGATTTGAGAGCCAGCGTGAGTATGAATATTATGTGAGTCCGCGGGTTCGCTCGGCCCTAAATAAGGGTCGGGTGCCCATCACGCCCTAACGAAAATTAGGGTGTGACAGCGTCATGCCCGCAGGTGGCCAAGGAGACAGGCTTGATCCATAGCTTTATTACTCAGGGACTACGTAGAAGAGCTCCATTTCATTCGGAGCTACAACTTTTGTGTACATACTTATGGGCATGGAGGGGTCCTGTCCCGCCTATATGATGTGACATACTCTCCTTAGAGGCTCTTGGACATGTGTATATGGTTAGATGTATTTAGCCTTGTCGGCTTATCTTTTCTATATCATTTTGTTAGCCTCGTCGGCTTATGTACATTGATATGGGCATAGTTGTTGATGGTGATATAAATGTATTGTTGCCCAATGGGATTAGTATGAATGATGGCTATATGGCTCACCTAGATGTAAATGTGAATGTATGATAAGAGGTGTCTGGGTGGGTTAGCACCGGGCACCCGTCATGGCCCTCCTGTGGGGTCGTGACACGTGCTGCATCAACACACAGTCCAATTCAACACCGGATGCATCACAATAAACAACATGACCATCTGGTCCTTCTAGAAGTGTCAGGACTGGGGCTGAAGTTAATTTGTCCTTCAATTCCTAGAAGCTGCGTTCACAAGCATCGGTCCACTGAAATTGTGTTGATTTCTGAGTTAACTTCGTTAATGGTGCTAAAATAGAAGAAAACCCTTCCACAACTCTTCTATAATAGCCTGCTAAACCCAGAAAGCTTCGAACCTCGATAGGGGTTGTAGGCCTTTACCAAGTCTTCACAGCCTCAATTTTCTGAATATCTACTCGAATGCCATCAGCTGAGATAATATGGCCTAGAAAAGTCAAAGAATTCAGCCAAAACTTACATTTAAAAAATTTAGCATACAATTCACAAGCCCGAAGAAACCCAAGGATAGTATGCAAATGGTCTGCATGCTCCGCTTCTGACCGAGAATATACTAGAATATCGTCGATAAACACGATCACAAATAGATCTAGGAAAGGCCTGAATACATTATTCATCGAATTCATGAACACTGCCAGTGCGTTAGTTAACCCAAATGACATCACCCGAAATTCATAATGGCCATATCTGGTTCTGAAAGCCGTTTTCAGAATGTCTTTTTTCTCTAACCTGACGTCCGGCTAAAGCATAAATACAGAGCTGGGTGCCACCTGAACTGGATGTTCCTCCTTTGCCCCTACCACGGCCTACTGAAGTCTAGGGAGTCTGCCATACCGAGCGCACGGATGAGGAAGAACTAGCTACTGATCCTGTGGGCTGGGCCCCAACTCTACCACCCATCGATGGATAATCACGTATCATATGCCCAACCTGACCATAGGCATAGCAAGCATATGAACCTCGGCGACACTGGCTTGAATGTAATCTACCGCACTAACTACATCGCGGCACCGGTGGTCTCCTCTAACTAGGATCACCTCCAAACTGAGGACTTGAGACCCTCAAACTCTGACTCATACCGGAATAAATGGGGCTATCAAATCTCCTACCTGCAAACCTAGGAGGTACATTAGTAGCGGACTGCCCGAATAGCTGGAATACTATTGCCGCTGACCCCCTCTATACTCACTACTAGCACCGGCAGATCTGGCCCACTTGCTCTGCCCTCTATTAATATCGCGCTCACCCCTTTGCGGCTGTTGCTGCTCTTCAAATTCTGGGCGTGGGCCTGAATACAGGAGATGTCCATCCCCTCATGTAGTGAAGCTGTCAAGCAATCTTTAAACAAATGTGGCCCTAAGCCACTCACAAATCTATGTACTCTGTCTCCCATATCGGCTACCATAATAGGAGCGTATCTAGCCAATGAGTTAAAGCGGAGACTATACTCCCGAGAGCTCATATTTCCTTGCTTTAGATTCAAAAACCTGTCAGCTCGGGCCCTTCGAACCTCGGGTGGCAAAAAATGACGAAGGAAGGCATCTATAAATTCTTACCAAACAGGGGGAGGTGCATTTTCATCTCTTGAAGAAATCCAATTTTTATACCATAGAACCACCACATCTTGTTATATCCCGAATTTTGTGCATTGGGACATTCCGGGCTAACCACGATAAGTTAAGGGCAAGACTACTTCGGGATGCGAGGTTGAGATTTTTGACCTTCGATTTTGTTTTAATGCATAAGTTGTTTATGAATTTTATTGGTATGGAATATTAAGGGAAATTACGGGCTAGAAGTTGAAATAAAAATTTCATGAAAAGGCCAAAGTGGCCGTGTGTTAAGGTAGACCCACATGTCGAGATTTTATAAAGGACATATGGAGAGATATATGGGTAGTACATGTGAAGTTGAGCAAGTCCTAAGAAGGACCCATAAGCTAAAAATGAGTGTAAGCCCTCCAAAAGGACGATTTAAGAAAACGTCTTCGGGTGATCTGACTTTGAGGGGCCAAAACGGCATTATGAGTTTGGAATTTGGGAAAACTACCAGAATGAAAGTTGTAGATAATTGAAATAGCTTTCCAACCATAGGTCTTGAGTTCACAGGCGACATCGGGATAAGGAGATATGGACGTTTTAAGGCAGAAAGGTCAGTGGGCCAGGCCCAACCCGAGCCCAACCGGGTCATGCCCATTACCCACACCTTTTTAAATGAAATATCAGCCTTTTCTCCTCATATTTCATACCAAAACACCCAGAAAATTCTGGAGAAAAAGAGAGAGGAGAGCCTAGAGAGAAAAACTAATTTTGACCAAAATCCGCGCCCCGAATTCCGAAGCCCATGAAGAGAAAAGTGTCGTACGTCGCGTTGCCTTCAATTTGAGCTAAAAATCAACCAAGAAGAAGAGGGTGGATGTGGTGGCTGCACACTTGAGGTAATATTAAGGTTCCTTTTCATTGTTAACAAGTTTATTCAGAGTTTAACGGATTAGAACGGAGGGAATAGTGTGTAGAAATGGATGAAATTCATGAAACTTTGTATGTTGATGTTGAGCCGTGAGTATGGGCTGTTTTGTGACAAGGAATGAACTAAATTTTATTTAGTATTTTTGGTTGTTGTTGTATGGATTCTATGATGAGAATGATGGTTTAATGATTCAAATTGAAGTTGTAATCGTTTGTAGGTTGTTGGAGAAGGTAATGTGATTTTATCATAATTTCTTGTATTATTGAGGTTAATGTTGTCAATGTGTAGATTGTTGGTGTAGTTTATGAATTTGGAAGAAAGAAATGTGTTGTTGTTATCCTTATGGCAATTGGAAGGTTTCGGGTTTGTGGAATGTTGTCGAATTATGTAGAAAAGAGTTATTGACGTTAGAATGCATTTTGAATTGATTGTTGATGTTGTTAGTGTGGTTATTGGTATTGTTGTTGAAGATTTGGCCGAGTTGAATTCTCGGGGTTGTTGAATTTACTGGGGAAATGCTGCCCAAATTTCTGTAGATAAAGTGCTAGCCTAGAATTGAATTCCGGAGTGCCTATGGCTAATGTTTGGTATCTAATGATGTTGTTGTAGATTTGGGAAGCCGAGACTTAAATTCGGATTAGCTTAGGAAGCGGACAAGGTATGTAAAGCTAACCTTTCTTTCTTTTGGCATGTCCTAATTGTAAGTAGGCTATGATACGAGTCTCGGGGTAACTCCATTCTTAAGATCCGAGCCCGTATACGATTCTTATTCACTTCTTGATGTTGACGTTCTTAATATGGTCAAATTATGGTTCTTAAGTCTTTTGTATAGTTGGATTTTAAATGTTGCATAAAGGACGTTGTTTTTTTTTTAAAAAAGACTCCGCAACTACGAACGACCGTAACTTTCATAGACGATCTCGGATCGCTTCGAAACGTTCGTAGGAGATTCTATAATGAATAATGGTCTCCAACTTTCATAGATGGACTCGGATTGGTTTGATACTCGTCCGTGGGCCCCGAGACTTTCCCTTGTGTAATACTAACGACTTTTGAAAGGATTTAGCGTGACTAACGTCTTATCCCTCGAGCGTCGATTATTTACTTCTCTATCGAGTTTGTAATGACGATTATGCCCCTAATTTCCATAAGTTATTTCATATGGTTTGATACGTATCTATGAGTCCTAAAGTTCTGTTGATATATCTTCGAACGACATTCGGAAGAAACTTGATTTGACTATCGCCTTGGTTCTAAAATGATGGTTCACTTTGATTATTCTATCGAGTCTTTGAAAATGTTTTAAACTGCATATAGTTGCTCACGACTCTGCTCGTGCATATGGTTGTTATCTCTTTCGCCGAGTCCCGGGCCGGTTATGTATCGTGCGCACTATGTTATATTCCGGTGTGATGCTGTGTTACGGTTCACCGAGCTCCTCGTTAGAGGGCCGGATTCCGATTATATTTGGTGTTATGCTGTGTTATGGCGTTATGATGTGTTATGCTGTGTGACGGGGATACGGAGATATGAAACCTTCTGGTGTGATGCTGTGTTATGGCGCCAACGACGGGCGGGCGACCATATTCTAAGAGCCCCATGCATGATTTATGTTTTAATGAGTAAGCATTTTGGTATTTTGGATATTGTATTTACTTTCTGTATCTCTTGTTCTGATTATGATCCTATTTATTATTTTTCACGCTTTGCATACTCAGTACATATTCCGTACTGACCCCTTTCTTCGGGGGCTGCGTTTCATGCCGCGCAGGTACAAATACTTATTTGGACGATCCACCGGACTTAGGATTCTGTTCGGTGACTTGGAGCGCTCCCTTGTTCGGAGCCTATGTTTTGGTGCGATTCTTCCGATGCATATATATATACTATATGTCTATTCATGGGTACGGCGGGCCCCGTCCCGTCATATGATTTTGTTATGACTCTTAGAGGTCCGTAGACATATATGTGTGGGTTGTGGGTGATCACCGTTCAGTTGTGTACGTGTGATTTGTGATTTGGACGTCCCCCTATACTATGATAGCCTTACCGGCTTATATGTGATATCATCTGTTGAAAGATGTGATTATGATCTGTAAATACATTTGTGACAGCTTTGGGGCGACGTTTCACTTTTCTGTACGTATATGTTATTCGTATACTGTATAAGTTATTCGTATGCTATTTTTGATTAATGGGTGTGTACGGGTACCCAGTTCGGGCACTAGTCGCGGCCTACGGGGTTGGGTCGTGACAAAAGTGGTATCAGAGCAGTTCGTCCTCGGATTGTCTACAGACCGTGTCCGGCAGAGTCTTTTTTATGGTGTGAAGCCGGCCACACTTATAAACGGAGGTCGGCGGGGCATTTAGGAATCAGTGACCTTCTTTCTGTCTTAGATCGTGCGATAGAGCCAAGTCATAGGAAATGAGATTCTCCGTACTAACTTTTGATTTCAACAGAAGGATGACATCGACAGAAGAAAGCGATTAACGATACTGGAAGTTACAAAGCAAGCAGGTAAGTAAAGGTACAAAAGGCATATGTTGACTAAGGCATTAAAGTACGATTGAAATGTAAAGTCAAAAAAAAAAAAAGTTGGAAGGGAAAAGTAAACAGGAAAGTGTAACAGGTGCAGTTCGAGTTGGATATACGAGGTAAGTCCACTATTTTCATACTGTTGTCGATACTGGGAGCCCTGTGTGGCTGCGATTTGATATGATATATATATATATATATATATATATATATATGTATGGCCCCATATATATGAGGCATTGTTGGTATTTCCGTGTACATGTGTTTTGAGATAGTGAGAAATACAGAGGAAACTCTGCCGAAATTTTTTTCGGGGAATAAAACGAGAATGAGGTATGGGTTTGTAATATGCCTTGAAAGGTCGTGTTAATAGTAAGGATAGAATTTGACTAAGTTGCAAGTACGGCTGACCTTGAAAAATAAGTTAACTACTGAATTGGCGGTAATGGTAATTAGGAGGTCGATGTCGACATGGTAAAGAGAATTTGGAAAGGGCTTGTGATATTAAGAGATGAGTTAGAAGAGGTTGGCAAATCTTGATAGAGTGTTATATTAGGGTACCAACTGAATTGATAAGCACGGATAAATTATGACGAGACTATAGTTAGAAGAAATAATAGTATGATTGAGACAAGAGTACAGAAGGAAAAGAATTGTGACGAATACGAATGTATAGATAAGACGACTTTGTGGGATATTAAGGATCAGATTGACGAATATGGGCAAAAGGTTAAGAAGTATTACACTATACGATGGATTACGAATAGGATATTATAGGAATATAGTAAGGACTGTTATGAAAGTAAGCAAAGCCTAGCGAGGAAGTGGCTAAAAGGTATGACGTGATTTGTGTGACTCAAGTATGAAGGTGAGTTAGTGGAAAAAAAAAAAAAAAGAGGGATTTATGAAGTTCTTCTACAGGGAAAGTACATAATAAAAATTACGAGATAACGGAAACGATAGCGAGCACAAAAAAAAAGGAGGAGATGAAGAGAAAAGCGGGTGAGATAACAGTGCAGTGATAGATGATGACAGGTGTAGCTGAGAACACGAGTAATATCGTTGACGGAACTGTGAAAGACCAAGCCATAGAAAGATGAGCAACGAGGTAGAATGAGTGCTAGGAAATGATTGGTATGAGGAGAACAAGGAGGGGTGAACAGAATATGATTTGAAAATAAGAAAGGGATTATGTAGGAGTAATATTTTCCAAAAATGTAGCGGTATTATAAAGCTCCTCTTGCGCAGGAAAGGACGGACATAGACTGGAGAAATATGGTAAGGGAATGCTAAAAGAAGCACCCAAGATAGACGTGAGTAAACGGGTACGATTGTGGAAAAAAAGGGAAATACATAGTTATGAAGTCAATAGGGTAGTGCGACGATATGGTGATAAGATGAGATCATCATTGAGACGAACTTGGGATGTTTTTGAGTGAATTAGAAGCCTACGGTGGGCACACAATAAGGGTAAAAAGGCATAAAGCATAAAGGGATACTACGTGCACACGATTTCACCTAAAAAATAATGGAATCTTTAAGCGGCAAAAAACGATAGACTTAAGGAACGAGATGGGGCGGTATAATTTCAGAAGAAACGGATGATATAAGTGGGGGTGAAGATACTATTCCAAGAGAACTTTGGACACTTGTCATTGGAATAAGTGGAGAATTTGGAATAACTACGAAGATACTATTCCAAGAGAACGGGAGGTGTGTTATTTGGACTTCAACTTACTCCAAATTATTGTCAATGCGACAAGGTGGAATATAGAACGTGCGCAGTCCCTAAGCTAAAAGTCTTGTGGAGTAGGTCATAGGAGAGAGAGAAATCGTATACAGATGGGCGGGAACCTTGACCCGAACCTGAAAAAGAAGGAAGGTGGCTTTAGAAATGAGTAAGTTGAATAGTGTTGGAAATATTTTGTGTGACGAGTACCCGATACTTGTACCGAGCACCCCTTACCTATCATTTTACCTGTACCATTTAGCAAGTCGTATGAACGGTGCCGTATTTTTTTTTCTCAAACTGAACATTAACATTAACGGCGTCATTATAAACATAGACCAGTTAGCTTCGCTATCACTTCATACAACAGCATTAAGATGCCAAAATACCACACATTTAACTATACATAACTGACTATACATATCTGTCTACGAGCCTCTAGACATAGTACACTTATACATGGAAAGGGCCGAGTACTGTCGTGCCCGAAAATATATACACAAAAGAGTACCACAGAAGTGAAGCTCCGGGACAACTGGAGCGCTGTCGTGTACGGCTGGTAGAGCTCTAACGATCAAATCCGCCTGTCCGCCGACCGCGCGCGGCATGAAACGCAGCGTCCACAAGAAGGGACGTCGGTGTACGAATAGTGTACCGAGTATGTAAGGCCTGAATAGTAATACGCGAGAACATAAATCATGCGCAATGACATAAAAGAATTACAACTCAAGTCCTGGGATAGAAACATAACCTGTACATATAAGTGCCCTTGGGCAGATGCCGTGCTTTCTTAGCTTTCCTTACTCATTTATATATATATACACATATACATAAAAATAGAATATATTATATTGCCGAGGCGTCGTGTGGCCGATCCATTTAACCATAAATATGCACATCCCGCGTCCGGCATCCCGCGTCCGGACGATATCAAATCAAGTGATGCCAACCGATCGGTGGATATGCGTATATAACGCTCTGCCATTATTTCCCCATAAATATATGAAAATTTCGTGTATAAATATCGGCGTCTATAGCGCCCTGGCTCTTTCATTATATACATATGCTCATATCGTATATATATATATCAGCGTCTATAGCGCTCTGATTCTTTTTGTGTCATATATATATATATACTTATATCATATACGGTTACCAGCGTCTGTAGCGCTCTGATTCTGCTATTATATACTTATGCTTATATCCTGTATATTCATCAGCGTCTATAGCGCTCTGATTCTGCTATCATATAATATACTAATACTTATACGTTCGTCGAGTGCACCCACATCCATCGGGATCATAGGGCATCATTCCTTGTACCTAGAATCTTTAGAATAGTCGTTACCTATAATAGAATTGGGTTATCCGGAAATGGTTTAATATTCACGTACTTTCATTTTTTACAGCAAAGTATATTATCTACGTATGTTACGTGTCATGACGTTACTCAGGAAGGTCTTAGGGTAATCGGGTCTTATCCTTGCAAGTTCTAGGATATTTGGACATTTCTTTCGCAATTCATGCACTTTTGGTTCAATCTTACTGAATGAATAGTAACTATTTTCAATCGCGGATTTCTAGAGTTAGGAAAGTCCCCGAGGCGCGAAATCAAGCCTATACGTCTAAGACATGCCAAGAAAGGAAGGGGAAACCTTACATACCTCTTTCTGCTTCTTTAGCTATTCCGAATCCACGTCGCAATCTCGTCAAAATCTGCAAATTGGTCACGTTTACCAAAACTCTTATTAGGGTTCATAGAGTTAGAATCTTAAGGAAACACTTGGCTACCGAAATTTCAAAGACTCCCTTTGTAAATATACCATCCTCAACATTCAATATAGCCAAATTTCTCATCAACCACAATCCGGGAATTCAAACCCGGCCAAACTATTAACCACAATTCCAACAACAATACTAACAATTCCCAAATTCAATCAATTTACTACTTCTTCCAAAACTTTCCAACTTCAATGAAAATAATAACAACCTCATAATATATTTTCCGACAACACCATACGCTTAACGATATTATCTTCACAACACAAAGATCACACTAACATGATACCAACTCTTCCCATAATCCACAACCAACACAACTTCACTCCTCAACCATTAAATCCTTACTTTACATTATAGAACTTACTACAACAACAATTATAATGCTAAGTAAAATTAATTCACCCCATCTTACCATACCCTATACTACACGGCCAACTTCCCACATGTATATTTTTCATGAATTTCCATATTTCCTACACCTCACAACAACAACAACCAACACACAACACACCACAACACGACATACACAACACACACACACACACGGCCTGCCCTTGTGGGACACGGCCACACCCCCATACACTACCTTCACATAAATTTCATCCATTTCCATGCACCACAACATGCACAACATCCATAACATACAAAAAGGAGGATGAATTCTTACCTTTTTACTTGAATTCTTCACTTGGCTTCAATTGGAAACTTGTCAAGATTATTGTTTTCTTTGCTCCAAAGGACCTTCCACTATGTTAAGGACTCTTCAATGACTTGTTTGGCTAGGAGGAACACGTTGGAAATTCTCCTCTTCTCTTTTTTTTTTTTTTCTCGGTTTCTTTCTCTTTTCTACAAGGGCCGAATGGCCAATTTCTTTTCTCCTTCTTTCTTTTGTTCTTAGCCTCTTGAAATTTCTAGAGAAATTATGATAATTCATGAAGACTTAGTCTTCTTTTAAGCTTATTCATTAAGCTTTTATGTGGGCTTAAGCCCACACCTTGGATGACCACTTGGCCCAACTAATTCATTAATTCTAAGCCCAATCCTTTTTCTCTTGCAACCCATGAAAAATAAATTTTTTCCAAAGTTCCAAATTTACCCTTAGCCTTCCTCCATATTTCCACGAGTCATATTGTAAATTTTCCTTTTATGCCCTTGACCTTTCTTAAGATTTCCGCTTCTAAATTCTTTATAAACCACTCATATGCCAAACAAAATAAGATGTGGCCTTGCTTATCGTCTTCCCGCGATAGTCTTGAATTATCCGATTGCACTAAAATGCGGGATATAACATCCTCCCCCCCTTTAGAACATTCGTCCTCGAATGTTAAACTGACCTCATGGTGCATTATAATTCTTCGGGGAGGTCTCCTTCGCAGATATCTCACATATCGCTCAACATATCTACCCCTTCTATTAGTCTAGTCCGTCTCCGCTTACATGACTTTTATAGGGTTTCTAACCACCCTACATACTATAATTTACACTGGGCTACCTAACCTTACATTCGTCTCTTGTTCCCCCATTTATGACATTTTCAGCATATTTCCCAGGGGGTCACCCATCGTGAAATTGCTCTCACCCTAGCACGCTTAACCTTGAAACTTTAATGCATTTCCGCGTCTTAGCGTTAGTATTTCCGTCGTCGCTCCCCCGTACTACTTATATCCCATAATACGGAACGAGTTAGGGTCTTAGCAGTTTCCAAATCGCCCACGTAACACATCTTTTCCTTTATTCACAATTCTGCCTTCCGCAATCTCTAGTATTCATTCTTACCTGTACGTATGGCTACTTTTCATCTTAATTTCCGAATTCTTAATATGTTCAGCAATACAAAGGCAGCGTAGGATAAGATAGAATTCGAATCAACTGACACGCATATCATAGAAGGTGCCGAAAAAGTACCTGTGGCCGCGTCTGCGGAAGGCTCAGGGTCCTGTCGCCCCGTCAGTGCATATAGGCGGTGGGGAGGGCCAGCTGAACTGGATGCTCCTCCTCTACCTCGACCACGTCCCGCGGGAGCTTGGGAAGTCTGTCCGAGAGGGCGTACGGTCGACGATGAACCAACCGCGGACCCGGCGGGCTGGGCTTGGTCTCCCTCATACCTCGCCGGGCAATCACGCATCCGATGGCCAACCCGCCCGCAAGTATAGCAAGCACCTGTACCTGCGAGACACTCTCCAGAGTGTGGCCTACCACATCGCGCGCACCGCGGCGGGGGTGGCATCATTCTGCTAGAATCGGCTCTATTCTGGGACTCTGAAGCTCTATTAGCAAACTGAGGGGGTGCACTGGCCGCTGATTGACCTGAATACCTAGATTGCTCCTGCGCCTGTTCCCCTCTATACTCGCTTCTAGCCCTGGAAAATCTGCCCCTTTTTCTGGAGCCCCTATCTGGATAGCGCTCTCCTCCCCGTAGCTGGTATTGTTCCTCCGTGTTTTGAGCATGAGCCCGGATACGGCAATAGTCATTCCATCCCGGAGTGAAGCGTCAGCACTCCTTAATGATATGTGGCCCCAACCCACTCACGAATCGGTGTACATGATCTCCCATATCAGCGATCATGGCTGGGGCATACCTAGCCGCCGAGTTAAAGCGGAGGCTGTATTCCCTGACGCTCATATTCCCTTGCTTGAGATTTAAAAACATATCAGCTCGAGCTCGTCGAACTTTCGGCGGCAGGAAATGTCGCAGAAATGCCTCGCAAACTCCCCGCCAAACCGGGGAGGGGCATTTGCTCCCCTCGAGGATCTCCAACCGTCATACCACAGATCGCTACATCCCGCAACCGTACGATGCCAATTCCACCGACTCGTATCCGAAGCATGCATTATTCTCGCAGTCCTCGGCGTCTCATCTATGAAATTTTGGGGGTCTTCTTCTCGGTTTCGACCCATAAAACTCCGGAGGTCGTAGGGCAACAAAATCACGGGCCCTAGCACTCACCGCCCGTCCCCCGGTCCGTATCTTGCCGCCGAGCTCGTGCGGCAACTAACCGAGTCGCAGGCCGGATGGCCCCCGCCACCGCCGGCCCGGGCCGCCGTCTCGCCCTCCCGGGTCGCCCTAGCTTTCTTCTTCGGCGGCATTACCGAAACCATAACATAGGATTAGGAAAGGAATATAGGAAACTCGGTAGCATAGCTCTATCGCACGATTTAGAATACAAAGAAGGTCATATTTCCTAAATGCCCCGTAGCCTCCTCGTTTATAAGTGTGGCGCGCTACACACCCATAACCAAGACTCTACCGGACACGGCTCGTAGACAAACCCCTAGGACCGAATCGCTCGATACCACTTTCGTCACGACCCGTCTAGGGGCCGTGACGAGTACCCGATACTTGTACCGAGCACCCCTTACCTATCATTTTACCTGTACCATTTAGCAAGTCGTATGAACGGTGCCGTATTTTTTTTCTCAAACTGAACATTAACATTAACGGCGTCATTATAAACATAGACCAGTTAGCTTCGCTATCACTTCATACAACAGCATTAAGATGCCAAAATACCACATATTTAACTATACATAACTGACTATACATATCTGTCTACGAGCCTCTAGACATAGTACACTTATACATGGAAAGGGCCGAGTACTGTCGTGCCCGAAAATATATACACAAAAGAGTACCACAGAAGTGAAGCTCCGGGACAACTGGAGCGCTGTCGTGTACGGCTGGTAGAGCTCTAACGATCAAATCCGCCCGTCCGCCGACTCGCGCGGCATGAAACGCAGCGTCCACAAGAAGGGACGTCAGTACGAATAGTGTACCGAGTATGTAAGGCATGAATAGTAATACGCGAGAACATAAATCATGCATAATGACATAAAAGAATTACACTCAAGTCCTGGGATAGAAACATAACCTGTACATATAAGTGCCCTTGGGCAGATGCCGTGCTTTCTTAGCTTTCCTTACTCATTTATATATATACACATATACATAAAAATAGAATATATTATATTGCCGAGGCGTCGGCAGCCGATCCATTTAACCATAAATATGCACATCCCGCGTCCGGGCATCCCGCGTCCGGGACGATATCAAATCAAGTGATGCCAACTGATCAGGTGGATATGCGTATATAACGCTCTGCCATTATTTCCCCATAAATATATGAAAATTCCATGTATAAATATCGGCGTCTATAGCGCCCTGGCTCTTTCATTATATACATATGCTCATATCGTATATATATATCAGCGTCTATAGCGCTCTGATTCTTTTTGTGTCATATATATATATACTTATATCATATACGGTTACCAGCGTCTGTAGCGCTCTGATTCTGCTATTATATACTTATGCTTATATCCTGTATATTTATCAGCGTCTATAGCGCTCTGACTCTGCTATTATATACTTATACTTATACGTTCGTCGGGTGCGCACACATCCATCGGGATCATAGGGCATAATTCCTTGTACCTAGAATCTTTAGAATAGTCGTTACCTATAATAGAATTGGGTTATCCAGAAATGGTTTAATATTCACGTACTTTCATTTTTACAACAAAGTATATTATCTACGTATGTTACGTGTCATGACGTTACTCATGAAGGTCTTAGGGTAATCGGGTCTTATCCTTGCAAGTTCTAGGATATTTGGACATTTCTTTCGCAATTCATGCACTTTTGGTTCAATCTTACTGAATGAATAGTAACTATTTTCAATCGCGGATTTCTAGAGTTAGGAAAGTCCCCGAGGCGCGAAATCAAGCCTATACGTCTAAGACATGCCAAGAAAGGAAGGGGAAACCTTACATACCTCTTTCTGCTTCTTTAGCTATTCCGAATCCACGTCGCAATCTCGTCAAAATCCGCAAATTGGTCACGTTTACCAAAACTCTTATTAGGGTTCATAGAGTTAGAATCTTAAGGAAACACTTGGCTACCGAAATTTCGGCAAAGCACTTCCTTTGTAAATATACCATCCTCAACATTCAATATAGCCAAATTTCTCATCAACCACAATCCGGGAATTCAAACCCGGCCAAACTATTAACCACAATTCCAACAACAATACTAACAATTCCCAAATTCAATCAATTTACTACTTCTTCCAAAACTTTCCAACTTCAATGAAAATAATAACAACCTCATAATATATTTTCCGACAACACCATACGCTTAACGATATTATCTTCACAACACAAAGATCACACTAACATGATACCAACTCTTCCCATAATCCACAACCAACACAACTTCACTCCTCAACCATTAAATCCTTACTTTACATTATAGAACTTACTACAACAACAATTATAATGCTAAGTAAAATTAATTCACCCCATCTTACCATACCCTATACTACACGGCCAACTTCCCACATGTATATTTTTCATGAATTTCCATATTTCCTACACCTCACAACAACAACAACCAACACACAACACACCACAACACAACACAACACGACATACACAACACACACACACACACGGCCTGCCCTTGTGGGACACGGCCACACCCCCATACACTACCTTCACATAAATTTCATCCATTTCCATGCACCACAACATGCACAACATCCATAACATACAAAAAGGAGGATGAATTCTTACCTTTTTACTTGAATTCTTCACTTGGCTTCAATTGGAAACTTGTCAAGATTATTGTTTTCTTTGCTCCAAAGGACCTTCCACTATGTTAAGGACTCTTCAATGACTTGTTTGGCTAGGAGGAACACGTTGGAAATTCTCCTCTTCTCTCTTTCTTTTTTTTTTTTTCTCGGTTTCTTTCTCTTTCTACAAGGGCCGAATGGCCAATTTCTTTTCTCCTTCTTTCTTTTGTTCTTAGCCTCTTGAAATTTCTAGAGAAATTATGATAATTCATGAAGACTTAGTCTTCTTTTAAGCTTATTCATTAAGCTTTTATGTGGGCTTAAGCCCACACCACTTGGATGACCACTTGGCCCAACTAATTCATTAATTCTAAGCCCAATCCTTTTTCTCTTGCAACCCATGAAAAATAAATTTTTTTCCAAAGTTCCAAATTTACCCTTAGCCTTCCTCCATATTTCCACGAGTCATATTGTAAATTTTCCTTTTATGCCCTTGACCTTTCTTAAGATTTCCGCTTCTAAATTCTTTATAAACCACTCATATGCCAAACAAAATAAGATGTGGCCTTGCTTATCGTCTTCCCGCGATAGTCTTGAATTATCCGATTGCACTAAAATGCGGGAAAGGACGGGCAAGCGATAAATTCGAGGTTAGGCTAATACAGAGTGTGGTAGTATGCCGAGACGATGGATATCTAGTGACGAAAATGAGAAGTAAAGAAAAGAATGATTAGGCCGTGCAACGATGTTAATAATCGAAAGCGGGGGGGAGAACGATGGATGATTAGGACTAGACTTGAAAGGGATTACGGCGTCTTCATGCCCCCCGAAGGGAAAATTTATTAGCTTGGAGCTAGAGTTCGAAATGATTGCCAACGTAGGGAAATCAGAGACACGTATACTTGTGTTATGAGAGAATTGTAAGGTAGTAAAAAATTTCGTAGCCCTATGCTTTTGTGTAGCATTGTAAGATTTGAGGGAAAAAAGCTAAAGGAAAAGTTGTGGCAAGAGCCCAAGGATTCAGTTTAAACTCGAATTACGAGTTGCCATAAATATAGCAGTACTGCGAAGGAAGGCGAAGGGTGCAGGACCATTTCGTACATACATAACCACTATATTCACTAACGACAAAGTCATGTTAGGTGAGTACTCGGAATGTAAAGGAAAATGGTGACAAGGATATAAGGACTAACGACGCCGACCACTGAACCGCCAGAGCGCATACAATAGTATATCCAAGACCATTTATTCGGTTAAAGGCTATGCGCAATTATATGGAGAGACTTCATAACACCCTCACATCTATGATCTCGGACATAAGAGCTCGTTTACGCTAACTCCCGAAGCTCACTCCTGATAGTGGCCGATGTCATAAGTGAGTCTCGGTGACAAGATGTCACCCTAGTCCGACGTGCGTACCGAGCGTACTATTCGACGCTAAGGGATATGTGTGTGCTTGCGTTATTGATTACGAGACACCGGAATGATCATCTGCCACGTATGGAGGTTGCCTATAATAACAACTACCATTCTAGCATCCGGATGGCCGTATGAGACTTTGTATGGCAGAAGGTGCGGGACACCGACTGGCTGGTTCGATGTTGGCGAAACTAAGTTAATTGGCCCGAATAAGACTCAGCAAGTTATTGATAAGGTGAAGCTTATGCAGAAAAGGTTCTTGGCAGCCAGAGTCGATAGAAGTCATATGCAGATAATCGACGTCAACATTTGGAGCTCCAAATTGGCGATTAAGTATTTCTGAAAGTGTCACCCATGAAGGGTGTTACGAGATTCAAGCAGAAAAGAGAAGTTAAGCCCGAGGTATATTGGACCATCAAGTGAGAAAATTGTGTACTAAATACATAGCTTCCGTTAAGGTATTGTAGCGGAACAATAACAGGGAAGAGATGAAGAATACGTATTCCTACTTGTTTCCTATGTCGTCAAGTAAGGTCAGTGGGCCAAGCCCAACCCGAGCCCAACCGGGTCAGGCCCATTACCCACACCTTTTTAAATGAAATATCAGCCTTTTCTCCTTATATTTCATACCAAAACACCCAGAAAATTTTGGAGAAAAAGAGAGAGGAGAGCCTAGAGAGAAAAACTAATTTTGACCAAAATTCGCGCCCCGAATTCCGAAGCCCATGAAGAGAAAAGTGTCGTATGTCGCGTTGCCTTCAATTTGAGCTAAAAATCAACCAAGAAGAAGAGGGTGGACGTGGTGGCTGCACACTTGAGGTAAGATTAAGGTTCCTTTTCATTGTTAACAAGTTTATTCACAGTTTAACGGATTAGAACGGAGGGAATAGTGTGTAGAAATGGATGAAATTCATGAAACTTTGTATGTTGATGTTGAGCCGTGAGTATGGGCTGTTTTGTGACAAGGAATGAACTAAATTTTATTTAGTATTTTTGGTTGTTTTTGTATGGATTCTATGATGAGAATGATGGTTAATGATTCAAATTGAAGCTGTAATCGTTTGTAGGTTGTTGGAGAAGGTAATGTGATTTTATCATAATTTCTTGTATTATTGAGGTTAATGTTGTCAATGTGTAGATTGTTGGTGTAGTTTATGAATTTGAAAGAAAGAAATGTGTTGTTGTTATCCTTATGGCAATTAGAAGGTTTCGAGTTTGTGGAATGTTGTCGAATTATGTAGAAAAGAGTTATTGATGTTAGAATGCATTTTGAATTGATTGTTGATGTTGTTAGTGTGGTTATTGGTATTGTTGTTGAAGATTTGGCCGAGTTGAATTCTCGGGGTTGTTGAATTTATTGGAAATGCGCCCAAATTTCGTAGATAAAGTGCTAGCCTAGAATTGAATTCGGAGTGCCTATGGCTAATGCTTGGTATCTAATGATGTTGTTGTAGATTTGGGAAGCCGAGACTTAAATTCGGATTAGCTTAGGAAGCGGACAAGGTATGTTAAGCTAACCTTTCTTTCTTTTGGCATGTCCGAACTGTAAGTAGGCTATGATACGAGTCTCGGGGTAACTCCATTCTTAAGATCCGAGCCCGTATACGATTCTTATTCAATTCTTGATGTTGACGTTCTTAATATGGTCAAATTATGGTTCATATGTCTTTTGTGTAGTTGGATTTTAAATGTTGCATAAAGGACGTTGTTTTTTTTTTTTTTTAAAAGACTCCGCAACTACGAACGACCGTAACTTTCATAGACGAGCTCGGATCGCTTCGAAACGTTCGTAGGAGATTCTATAATGAATAATGGTCTCCAACTTTCATAGATGGACTCGGATTGGTTTGATACTCGTCCGTGGGCCCCGAGACTTTCCCTTGTGTAATACTAACGACTTTTGAAAGGATTTAGCGTGACTAACGTCTTATCCCTCGAGCGTCGATTATTTACTTCTCTATCGAGTTTGTAATGATGATTATTCCCCTAATTTTCATAAGTTATTTCTTATGGTTTGATACGTATCTATGAGTCCTAAAGTTTGTTGATATATTCGAACGACATTCGGAAGAAACTTGATTTGACTATCGCCTTGGTTCTAAAATGATGGTTCACTTTGATTATTCTATCGAGTCTTTGAAAATGTTTTAAATCGCATATAGTTGCTCACGACTCTACTCGTGCATATGGTTGTTATCTCTTTAGCCGAGTCCCGGGCCGGTTATGTATCGTGCGCACTATGTTATATTCCGGTGTGATGCTGTGTTACGGTTCACCGAGCTCCTCGTTAGAGGGCCGGGTTCCGATTATATTTGGTGTTATGCTGTGTTATGGCGTTATGATGTGTTATGCTGTGTGACGGGGATACGGAGATATGAAACCTTCTGGTGTGATGCTGTGTTATGGCGCCAACGACGGGCGGGCGACCATATTCTAAGAGCCCCATGCATGATTTATGTTTTAATGAGTAAGCATTTTGGTATTTTGGATATTGTATTTACTTTCTGTATCTCTTGTTCTGATTATGATCCTATTTATTGTTTTTCACGCTTTGCATACTCAGTACATATTCCGTACTGACCCCCTTTCTTCGGGGGCCGCGTTTTTTATGTCCGCGGTACGATACTTATTTGGACGATCCACCAACTTAGGATTCCTGTTCAGCTGACTTGGAGCGCTCCCTTGTTCTGGAGCCTATGTTTTGGTGTAGATTCTTCCGATGCATAAGTATATACTATACGTCTATTCATGGGTACGGCGGGGCCCTGTCCCGTCATATGATTTTGTTATGACTCTTAGAGGTCTGTAGACATATATGTGTGGGTTGCGGGTGATCACTGTTCAGTTGTGTCTGTGTGATTTGTGATTTGGACGTCCCCCTATACTATGATAGCCTTACCGGCTTATATGTGATATCATCTGTTGAAAGATGTGATTATGATCTGTAAATACATTTGTGACAACTTTGGGGCGACATTTCACTTTTCTGTACGTATATGTTATTTGTATACTGTATAAGTTATTCATATGCTATTTCTGATTAATGGGTGTGTACGGGTGCCCAGTTCGGGCACTAGTCGCGGCCACCGGGGTTGGGTCGTGACACATCCCGCAACCTATAAGATGCCCGCTCCCCTGACTCGGTATCCGATGCATAGATAATCCTCAACGTCCTCAATATCTCATCTATAAAGCCTTGCGGGTCTTAATCCGGCTTTGACCCAAAAATTGTGGAGTATTTAAGCTCATAAAATCACGAGCCCTAGCACTAACTGCCCGATCACCTGGGCCCGTACTCTGCATTGAGCCTTTGCGGCATCCAACTGAGTCAATAGCTGAATAGCCTCGGTCATCTGTTAACCCAAAGCACCCGGTGGAGGAACCAGAGGACAAGAGCCGGAGTAGTAGACCCCTTCTTGTTCTTCTAGAATAGGCTGAGTGTGGGAGGTATGGGATGGAACCTCATTATGGGATTCACCTTCTTCTAGATTCGTTGGTGACTCCCTTTCTGTTACACCTCGAAATTTTTTTTCGTTGATGCACAGTGAATAGACTAGCGAAGAGCGCAAAGTATACGGTATTTCAATAAGTAAACAATGACATTTGATGACCTTAAGCAAGATTTCAAAGACATTCGATGTTAAACGAGAAAGTTGGCAAGAGAAGGCAATGCATACGATAAGTATCGGAAAGGATTTACAAGTAACGAGTTAACGATGATTTAACGAGGCTTTGGAGAAGAGTTATAATGTCCCTTAGATTGATAATGAGGTGATAAACAAGTGTCAAGAAGGTTCCATAAGGATTGGAGATCAAACGAGTCGACGAGAACAAGTTCGGAATCACTGGACATTATACGGCCAAACATACTGGTCGTATAAAACATACGGACCGTATGTTTAGCCGTACTTCTAGCCCAGATTAAGACCCCTCTCTGGACCAAATCTACGGCCAGACATACGGTCAATATAAATTATAGGGACCGTATGTTGGTCCGTAGAAGTTGGTCGGGGCTGAATGGAGTTATTAAATAAGGATCCAATTTTCATTTATTTCATTTCACCTTTCACTCCACTTCACTCTAAAACATCTCTCTACATTTCTCCCACAAGAATTCATGAAAAATTAGTTATCAACTACGTCAAACTAAGTGAATCAAGTATAAGGAACCCATAAAAGTTCGTCCAAAACAAGAAATCCAAGTGAAGGTTAAACTAGGGTTTTTCTCAAGTGAAGTGTTTCCACCCAAGGATCATTCCTACACCATCTAAGGTAG
>NW_026726839.1:0-37738 GCF_029784015.1 Lycium ferocissimum
TTCATACTTTCCCCACCATATACACACATGCACGGCCACCTCCAAATATTTACAACTTCGACCACAATCATCAAACTTCCATTGCCAATATAAATTCCATAACAAAAACAACTAATACACTAAATAAGATTAACTCATTCTCTTCCACACCACATCACAACCATACGGTCATAACACACACACACTACACCTCACGGCCACACCACACACACACCCACATTATTCATGAATTTCATTCATTTTTGTACATTACAACATGCATAAATATCCATAACATATAGGGAATAGATTCTCACCTTCTTCCTTGATTTTTCCACTTAGCTAAGACTTGTAACTTGCTAGAATATGGATTCTTCTTGCTCCAAAAACCACTCCACCTTGCTAGGGGCCCTTCAATTAGTAGGAAAATAATTTTTTTTGAAGAAATTTTGCCGAGGCTTCTCTTGGTGTAGGGGTGGCCGAATGGCCCCTTGAAGCTTTTTTTTTTTTTTTTTTCTTGCTCTCTTCTTTCTCTTGAATAAATGATGACTTCTCCCACACATGCATAGATATATATATATATAGTTTTCATAGCCATGTGAGGGGCACATGCCTCTCCCCAAATTTTCTAGAGTTTTCTTTCTTTTTTCTTGATTTTTCCTTTCTTTTGTCTTTCTAGAATTTTCTCCCTTTTCTTGAACTCTTTTTGTTTATTTTTTTTGTCACATGGCCAATATGGCCCCCTTGTGTGAAATTCCCATTTTGCCCCTCGACTTTTATCAATATTACCATTTTGCCCCTAGCCTTCCGCATTATTTCCATTGGCCATTTTGCAAATTTTCCTTTTTATCCTTAGCCTTTCTTAATATTTCCATACCACCAATGTTCATAAATAACATTCCTAACAACTCGTACATTAAAATAATTCTTGAAAATGATCTTGTCCTTAGCTTGCCACGACTTTCTCGAATTATCCGAATGCATGAAATACGGGATATAACACTACGAGCCGTGTCTAGTAGAGTCTTGTTTATGGTGTGTTGCGCGCCACGCTAATAAACAAGAGGCTACAAGGCATTTAGGAAAAACGACCATTCTTCTTCATATGAGATCGTGCGATAGAGCCGTGTATAAGATATACTCCTCCCTAACGAATGTGCTATGATTTCAGAAATGCCGCCAAAAGTTAAAGCCGCCCAGAAGGGCAAGACTACGACAAAGAGGCGAGCGGAAAGAGAGCCGCCTATGAATATAGAGGAAGGGGAATCACATCATGAGGCTTTATCCAATGCCTCCACTACTCCTCCTATCACAGAAGGACAAGAAGGGGTTTCTGTTCCAGCTCCTATTCCTCCAGTTCCTCCACCAGCTGCTTCGGGCCAACAAGTAGCCGAGGCCATTAATTTGTTGACACAGTTGGTTGCCGCCTGTGCACAAAGGCAAAATGCGGGCCCGAGTGATCGTTCAACCAGTACCGCAGCCCGTGACTTCACGAGTCTTAATCCGCCGGAATTTTCGGTCCAAGCCGGATGAAGACCCGCAAGGCTTTATTGATGAAATGTTGAGGACGTTGCGGATTATTCATGCTTCCGAGACCGAGTCAGTGGAGTTGGCATCATATAGACTCCGAGACGTGGCGGTTTTATGGTACAATAATTGGAGAGCATCGAGGCAAGAAAATGCGCCTCCTCCCGTGTGGCAAGAGTTTGTTGATGCTTTCATTCGCCACTACTTACCTCCCGAGGTCCGCCGAGCTAGAGCGGATAGGTTCCTGAATTTAAAGCAAGGGAGTATGAGCGCCCGGGAGTACAGTCTCCAATTTAATTCTTTGGCGAGATATGCTCCTACAATGGTGGCCGATATGGGTGACAGGGTATACCAATTCGTGAGTGGCTTAGGGCCACATTTGTTTAAAGATTATTGTCACACCCCGATCCTACTAGGGTGTGATGGGCACCCGACTCCATCTTCGGAGCCGAGCGAACCCGCTGCCTCTTATTGCACATGTGAACTACACCGTTTTTTTTTTTCAACTAGCATTAACATAAACAGACAATTGGCGAACATAGGCTAATAAGCTTCGCGATCATACTATACAAATACGGGGACAATGAGTACAAAAACAAATCGTACCTATCTCGTTCACGAGCCTCTAAACATAGTACACAATATACATAGGAAGGGCCGAGCATCGCCGTGCCCGAATATATACACAAAAGTAGTACCAAAGAACTGGGGCTCCGAAACAACCGGGAGCGCTGCGCAAAAATGCCGAGGGAACTCCTAGGGATCAAGTCCGCTATCCGCCGATTCGCGCGGCATGAAACGCGGCATCCACAAGAAGGGACGTCGGTAATAATAGTGTCATCGAGTATGTAAGACATAGAAAATAACATAAACAAGAGCATAGATCATAAGTAACAATATCGTGGGGTCATGGATATATACCGAGATAAGAATGTAACTCGTGCATAGGAACGCCCTTTCGGTGCCGGATATCATGCATGCTTGTTTTTCCTTTTTAGAAAAAGAACATTTCTTTTCATAGACATAGAAAATAGAATTTATGTCATATCATAATATATCATAAAGCATAGCATAAACATATCATAGATATCATAGTATCATAGCATAGCATAGTATATCATAGTATCATAGCATAGCATAGTATATCATAGCACCGAATACATCGGCTCGCCCATAAATCCCGCGTCCGGGATGATATCAAGTCAAGTACGGATACATGCACCGTGAGTAACCCAGCGCCCATAGCGCTCTGCCCTTTTTCCCAGTTTTTCCCAAATACATTTTTAAACATATATGTATATATATACCATAGCATGCAGGGGAGCCCAAGGGAAATCATGTACTTATCGGAGTGACGTAAGGTCGGGAACCTCCGATTATATTATAGAATAATTAAGGGCGCTTTATCTGTGAAGCGGATGATTAATATAAGGCGAGACTATTAGTGGAGAAAGCAATATCATGAGAAAGTATAACATAGGATCATAGGGCATCGTTCGTGTACTTAGAATCTTTAAAGGAAAACACTATTCATGAGTAGAGCCGAGGATTCAAGAATAGCTTAACGTTCTCATCTCGGCACTGGAATCATAGACTTGGAGCCTTTAATCATAGAACCATCATTTTTCATCTTAGAGCCATAGTCGTCGTCTTAGTCATTAAGGCTTGCAATATTGTAAAACTTAGTTGTTGGAGAAAACGAATATTTTGGAAAACATTTGTAAATTTTTAGGAAGAAAAATCATGTTTTGGAATCGAGGGATTAGTTAAAACAACTATGATTTAGTAGTTAAAATAATAACCAAAAAAACTTTCCTTAACTATAGAATGAAAATAAGTCAAAGGGGACAATAGGAAAGAATTCGGGAATAGTGGGCCCACCCCGGTCGGCCGAGGTGGCATATCAAATTTACGTATATTACAATTCATGGCGTCACTGGGGGGGGGGGGGGGGGGTCTTAGGGTAATCGAGTCCTATTTGTGTAAGTTCGGATGTCCAAGAAGTTTTTCCAACATTTTATGCAAGTTCTAATTCAATTCTCTTGAATGAATAGTAGTTAATTTCAATCTCGGATTTCTAGAGTTAGGGAAGCCCCAGAGGCGCGAAATCAAGCCTATACGTCTAGGACATGCCAAAGAAAAGAAAGTAAGGTCTTACATACCTCTTTTTTTCGCTCCTTACGCTATTCCAAATTCAAGCTCCGACTTCGCCGTAATCTACAAATTGGTCATGTTTACCAAACATGATTAGTGCCTTTGAAATTGAATTCTTAAAGCAATACTTGGCTACGAAATTTCGGAAACTTTCTCCGTAAATACATCATTCCCCAAAATCATCTTAGCCAATTCTCATCAACAACAATCCGGGAATTCAACGGCCAAACTATCAATCATAATATCACAACCATCTTAACAATTTCCAATTTCAATCCAAGATACATTCTAACAACTTAATCAATATACTACTTCCTTCAAAACCTTCCAACTCCAATTAAAACAACAACAACCTAATAGTTCATATACCAACAATATCATACTAGTCTCATAATCTTCCATACATTCAAGAACATAATATTCCATTTACATAAACTCTACACCAAGTCTCCAATTACCACAATTTCTCTAATATCCTTAAGCTTCTATTAGCAACATAAACTCACACAATAACGATTAAAACATTGAATAAAATCAATTCATTCCCTTCCATAATGCACCACAACCATACGGCCATACCACCATACACACAACACACGGCCAACATCATGCATATACAACTACAACTTCTCCAAAATCATTCAATTTCCATTATCAACATAGTATTGACAATAATAACAACCAAACACTAGATAATATAATTAAAACATGATTTCACACACACACACACATATATCACACCTCGGCCAACCCCCTATATACTTGTTCTTCATGAATTTCATCCATTTTCATGCACTACAACATCCACAAATATCCATAACATACAAAGAAGGATGAATTCTTACCTTTTTCTTCAACCCTTCCCTTGACTAGAAATTTCAACTTGCATGAATAAGTGTTGCTCTTGCTCTAACAAACACTCCAACTTGCTAAGGACCCTCAACTTAGTAGGATTATCCCAAGACAACAACTTTTGGAACAAGATTGAAAGCTAGAAAATTTTTCTTTTCTTTTTCTCTTCTCCTTTCTCTAAGGCCGATTGCCTCTTTCTTTTTTTTTTTTTTCTTGATTTCTCTTCTTTTTTTCTTGAAGTTTCTAAGGATAATAATCCTTATATAAATTGGCACATGGAAAAATTTTAATCCCTTTGGTGGGCTTGGGCCATAAGTGGCCGGCCACCCCTCTCTCTTGGGCCTCATCTTCTCTTAATTTTTTTGTTAAGCCCAATTCCTTAAGAATCATATTTTGCCAATTCCCGAAACAAATTTCCAAGATTCCAACTTTGCCCTTGGTCTTCTCTCAATAATTCCGCTTCTAAATGCTTCATAAGCCATTTCTATACTTATCAAAATAAAAATAGGGCCTTGCTTGTCGTCCTCCCGCAATTGTCTTGAATTATCCGATTGCACAAAATGCGGGATATAACAATTGTCTAACAGCTTCACTACAAGACGGGATGGACATTTCCCGAATTCAAGGTCATGCTCAAAATTTAGAGGGGCAGCAACCCCCGCAGAGGGGTGATCGTGACACTGATAGAGGGAAGAGCAAACGGGCAAGATCTATGGGCGCAGGAGGTGATTATGGGGGTGGATCGAGGCAAACTTGTCGGGGCACTCAAGCCGGTCGGTGACAAGTGCACCTCCCCGGTTTACAAAAGGAGATCCGATCGTTCTTACCATTCGGGGGCGGGGCCGTAGTTCGAGGGCTCCGGGTTCTCGGTCGGGGAGATTACGGTCAAGGGAGACCACCGGTTCCCGATGCAGCCAGTGCAGAAAATTGCACTCAGGGCCATGTCGCCAGGGCACAGATGCGTGTTATATTTGTGGGCAGGTAGGGCACTTGATGAGAGACTGTCCCTCGAGATATGGCAGAGGTGGGGCTCAGCCCACAGGGTCGGCAGCAGGTTCTTCTTCCGTACGCCCGACGGGACAGACTCCCAGTTTCCCGAAGGCCGGGGGGGGGGGGGGGTAGAGGCCGAGGGGGAACGACGCAGGTGCCACACAGACCCGTTTATATGCCTTAGCCGGACGGCAGGATCTCGAGTCATCCCCAGATGTGGTTACAGGTATATTGTCTGTATTCTTCTATGATGTGTATGCATTGATAGACCCCGGGTCCACGCTGTCTTACATTACTCCATATGTTGCTAATCGTATTGGGGTGAAGCCCGAGCCGATTAAACCTTTTGAGGTATCTACTCCGGTTGGTGATCCCGTGATAGCGAAACAAGTGTATAAAGATTGTATAGTTGTGTTATGTGATCGCCAAACCAAGGCTGATTTAGTTGAGCTTGAAATGTTAGACTTTGATGTAATCATGGGTATGGATTGGTTGGCCTCATGCTATGCTAATGTTGATTGCCGAATGAAATCGATCCGATTCCAATTTCGGGAGAGCCCGTGCTAGAATGGAAAGGTAATACGGCGAGCCTCCGAGAGGTAGGTTTATTTCTACCTTAAGGCAAGAAAAATGATAGCTAAAGGCTATATCTATCATCTAGTCCGAGTTCATGACATGGAAGCAAAGTCCCCAACTCTCCAATCTGTTCCGGTGGTAAACGAGTTTCCGGATGTATTCCCAGATGAACTCCCAGGTCTTCCCCCATTAAGGGACATAGAGTTCGCCATTGATGTGTTGCCGAATACTGAACCTATTTCTATTCCTCCTTATCGAATGGCACCAGCAGAATTGAAGGAATTAAAGGCACAGTTGAAGGATCTGCTCGAGAAGGGATTTATCGTGCCCGAGTTCATCTCGGTGGGGAGCACCGGTTTATTCGTAAGAAAGAAAGATGGCTCCCTACGAATGTGTATTGATTACGACACCGAACAAAGTGACGATAAAGAATAAGTATCCACTTCCGAGGATTGACGATCTATTTGACCAGCTGCAGGGTGCCAAGTGGTTTTCTAAGATAGATTTGCGATCGGGTTATCATCAAGTGAGGGTTAAAGAGAAAGATATCCCCAAAACAGCTTTCAGAACGAGATATGGTCATTACGAATTCCGGGTGATGTCGTTCGGGCTAACTAACGCGCCGGCGGTGTTCATGAACTTAATGAATAACGTATTCAGACCTCTCTTAGACCTATTTGTGATAGTATTCATTAATGATATTTTGGTGTATTCTCGCACGAAGTCGGAACATGCGGATCATCTGCGCATTGTTCTTGGCATTCTTCGAGCTCGGGAATTGTATGC
This sequence comes from Lycium ferocissimum, assembly GCF_029784015.1. NCBI lineage: Eukaryota > Viridiplantae > Streptophyta > Magnoliopsida > Solanales > Solanaceae > Lycium > Lycium ferocissimum. The sequence continues at coordinate 6,865 of NW_026726839.1, forward strand.
GAAATTTTTGAAGTGTGAGTTCTGGTTAAACTCTGTGACATTCTTGGGCCACGTGATTTCAGATGATGGTATTATAGTCGACACTCAGAAGATTGAAGCAGTGAAGACGTGGCCGAGGCCTACGACACCTACCGAAGTTCGCAGTTTTCTGGGATTGGCAGGTTATTATAGAAGATTCGTAGAGGGCTTTTCGTCTATTTCAGCCCCGTTGACGAAGCTAACCCAGAAGTCAGTAAAGTTTCAGTGGAATGACGCTTGTGAGCGTAGCTTCCAGGAATTAAAAGACAGATTAACCTCAGCTCCAGTCTTAACACTTCCAGAAGGGCCGGATGGCTATGTTGTGTATTGTGATGCTTCCGGTGTGGGGCTGGGATGTGTATTAATGCAGCATGGGAAGGTCATTGCTTATGCTTCAAGACAGCTGCGGTAACATGAAAAGAACTACCCAACTCATGATCTCGAATTGGCCGCAGTTATTCATGCATTGAAAATGTGGAGACATTACTTGTATGGTGTACATGTCGATATCTATACAGATCATAAGAGTCTTCAATATATTTTCAAATAGAAGGAGTTGAATGCGGCGAGGCGGTGGTTAGAATTATTGAAGGATTATGATGTTAATATTTTATACCACCCCGGAAAAGCTAATGTAGTCGCCGACGCACTTAGTCGCCGATCAATGGGCAGCTCATGTGAAGTTCCCCCAGGGAAGAAAGAGCTAATTCATGAACTCCACCAGTTGGCGAATCTTGGAGTGCGTATAATCGACTCAGGTGATGCAGGAATTAGTGTTAGTAATCTGACAGTTTCATCCTTGGACGCAGAAATAAAAGAGCGTCAATGCGAGGATTTCAAATTGGAATATTATAAAGGTGTGAAATTCCCAAAAGTAGGGTCACCATTTGAAGTCTCGGCAGATGGGGTTCTCAGGTACCAGAATAGACTATGTGTCTGTCACACCCCGACCTTACTAGGGTGTGATGGGCACCCGACTCTCCTCAGAGTCGAGCGAACCCTTAAACATTCGCGTAATAAAATCTGCCATTTCGAAAATTTCTTAAAACATGGAACTTTTCAAAACAACAATCATTATCTGTAAATACATACTCTTTTTAACATTTACAATTTATTCGCACTTCCCGACGCACTATCCACGGACACCATGCTCCGCAAAGTCTCTAAGATGTACAGACACCATGACATGAGTGCTTGACTCGCAACACTCCGAACTAAAATGGAGCTCACCAACTCCGCGGGGGCAACTTCTAACAAGTCTTCTCTTCATCCGGGTGTACCGCGTGGCATGAAACGCAGCCCCCGAAGAAGGAGGGTCGCATTTTAATATGTACCGAGTATGTAAAGCGATAACAAATAATAACCATAGCTTAATTTAGGAGGAAAGAAATCACAATCACGCTCATTGCAGCCTTCGCTTAAGAGAAAACATAAATAAATACACGAGTCTCAACAAGCTTTAAGTAAATAATCGCAATCCAAGCAACGAATCCGCAGTAAATAATATAATCTAGAACACCTCTTCTAAAGAAGTAATGCAATACATCACATGCGCCGCTTCCGGCAAAATAATGATAGCCCCTTCGGGCGCCCGCTTCGCTCGATATCAATAATGGCCCCTTCCGGGCAGCCGCTTCCGGCTCAATATCAATAATGGCCCTTCGGGCAGCCGCTTCCGGCTCAATATCGCTTCGCGGCCGCAGCCGGCTCAATATCAATGGTGGCCCCTTCGGGCATTGCCGCTCCGCATAATAATAATAACGGCCCCCTTCGGGCATATTAGTAATGATAAAAGTAGTAAGTGAAATGAAATAGTAAAATCTCGCACCCCTTTCGGAGTGGTTTTGGAAAAAGTAGCTCACTCGGACATAAGTCGAGGCCATAGTACTCCCGACGTGAACCGAGGCCACAGCACACTCGGTGATCCCGAGGCCACGGCCCCGCCTACACACGGACCGAGGCCATAGCACACTCGGGCATAAGCCGAGGCCACCGCGCCCCCCTTCGGAGTGGTTTTAGAAAGTATAAATATTAAAATCTCACACCCCCATCGGAGTGGTTTTAGAAAAATCAATTTTGTGTTTCTTTATACAAACTAGTTCTTTAAAAATCATCGTTGAACCACAAACGCGTTTCCAAAGCCATTTCTTGGAAAACCGAGGAAATAATTATACTAGGAACATTGTCACACCACCACGTACATTGTAGAACATAATGAGGTAGTCGGGTCCTACTCTTGCAAGTTTTAAAGGTTTAGGGAGTTCTTCCATCATTTCACACAATTTCTAGTTCAATTCCTACCGAATGAATAGTAGTTAATTTCAATCTCAAATTTCTAAGAAAGGAATTGTCCCCGAGGCACATATTCAAGCCTACTACGTCTAAGACATGCCAAAGAAGGAAAGTGAAGCTTTACATACCTTTTCCGCTTCTTCCACTTCTCCAAATTCAAGTTGCAAATCCGCCAAAATCTACAATTTGGTCATGTTTACCAAACATTGATTAGAGCTTCTATAAATTGAATCTTAAGGTATCAATTGTCTACAGAAATTTGGGCAGCATTTCCCCTGTAAATGCGCCATCCCCGAGAATTCAACTCGGCCAAAAAACACAACAACAAACCCGAGAATGGAACTCGGCCACATTATTAATGACAATATTAACAACTTTTGCCAACGACATCAACAATCAAGTCAAAAATATCCCAAACAACTTTTACCTCAACTTCACACTTTCAAACTAATGTCACCATTTTTATATTCCTTTACTAATTCAAGATCATTCAAATACAATTCGGGAGTATTTCATATCGTCTTACAAAATATACAAAAATTCCACCAAAATCCATGATTCACCCGAAAACTCCTCAACTTTCCTAGAACAATTTTTAATGCATTTTCTCGCTTCCAAATTCATAAACTATATCAACAATTCCATATACTAGCAACATCATTTCCATAATTTCAAGAACTATATTCGAATCATACAAGTCTCCCAAAACAGCCCGTAAACACAACAACTATGACACAACACTTTATGACCTTTCCTTCATAACTATTTTCACTTTTCCGGCTTGCTAGGCCTTCCAATAAATTCCACATAAAAGATGAGATAAATAACATACCTTATATGTGAAGAAACTCAGCCACATCAACCCTTTTCCAACACCAAGTGTAAGCAAAAGCAAGAACAATCACCTTTCACGGACTAGTTTGGCGTAATCTTGTCAAATTCTTGATTTATTGGACTATAATATTTGGGAGAGGTGTAGAAAATTTTCTAGGAACTTTTAGAAGGTTAATTTGCTGAAAATAACAGATTTATGGGGCATTTATAGGCCCCTAGGTCGGTTTCACCGACCTCCCCTTGTGGGGCCGCGGAGCTTCTCTTTGTTTTTTGGCAGCTTAAGGTCTGGTTACTAAAAGGGTCATAACGTTTGATCCCGATATGGTGTGAGGGCCCACGACCTACCTTTGGAAAGCTATTTCAATTATCTACAACTTTCATTCTTTGTGTTTTTCCAAATTCCAAACGTATAATAGCGTTTTGGCCCCTCCAAGTCAGGTCATCCGAAAACGTATCTTTAAATCATCCTTTTGGAGGGCTTACACTCATTTTTGGCTTGTGGGTCCTTCTTAGGACTTGCTCAACTCCACATGCACTACCCATATATCTCTTCATATATATTTTATAAAGTCCCGACATGTGTGCCCCACCTTAACTTATGGTTACGAGGGCTATCATCGAGTGATCACGTTAACCGATTTACTTCCTACACTCTCAAAATCCATATATATATATATATATATATATTCTTATGCTCATATAACATAATCTTCATCCCTAACCTTCCTCAATATTACCATGAACCATTTTGTGAATTTTCCTTTTTGCCCTTGACCTTTCTCAATATTTCCACATTAATAATATTCATAAACTACTTGCACATTAAAATAATTTTTTGAAAAATGATCTTGTCCTCGACATTCCGCAACTATCTCGAAATATCCAGGCGTACGAAATGCGGGCTATAACAGTGTCCCGAATGTGGCAGACCTACGCCGCCGAATTTTAGAGGAAGCTCACTACTCGCGGTATTCTATTCATCCTGGAACGACGAAGATGTACCATGATCTTAAATCGATGTATTGGTGGGACGGCATGAAAAGAGACATAGCAGAATTTGTGGCCAAATGTCCAAATTGCCAGCAAGTAAAGGTAGAACACCAGAAGCCAGGGGGATTACTGCAAGCGATGGAAATTCCTACATGGAAATGGGAAGTGATCAATATGGATTTCATTGTAGGACTACCTCATTCCCGAAGTAAGTATGATTCACTGTGGGTGATCGTGGATAGATTGACAAAGGCGACTCATTTTCTCCGTCGAACTACGTATTCGGCGGAGGATTATGCAAGGTTATATCTTAAGGAGGTTGTGAGGCTTCATGGTATTCCAATATCTATCATTACGGACGGAGGAGCACAATTTACGCCCAAGTTCGGGAAATCCTTCCAAGAGGTCTAGGCACTCAAGTGAAGCTCGGCACGGCATTCCATCCCGACCGACGGACAGCCGAGCGCACTATACAAATCCTTGGAAGATATGTTAAGGGCATGTGTTTTAGATTTTGGTGGTAGTTGGGATGACCACTTACCCTTAATCGAATTTGCCTATAACAACGGTTATCATTCCGGTATTCAAATGGCTCCGTATGAAGCTCGTATGGAAGAAAAATGTAGATCTCCGATTGGATGGTTTGATGTCGGAGAAGTACAATTGATAGGCCCCGAATTAGTTCAACAAGCGGTGGAAAAAGTCAAAATGATCCGAGATCGATTATTGACGGCCCAAAGTCGCCAAAAGTCTTATGCGGACAACCGCCGACGAGATCTAGAATTTCAAGTCAATGATTGGGTATTCTTGAAAGTGTCACCAATGAAAGAAGTGATGAGATTTGGCAAAAAGGGAAAATTGATTCCGCGATATATCGGACCTTACCAAATCATCCGTAAGGTGGGTCAAGTAGCATATGAGTTAGACTTGCCTTCAGAGCTTGAATTAGTTCATCCAGTATTCCATGTCTCAATGCTCCGCAAATGTGTTGGGGATCCTACAAAGATCGTACCCGTCAATGATGTCCAAATCACAGAAAAGATAATCTATGAAGAGGTCCCTATTGCCATATTAGACAGGCAAGTACGAAGGCTTTGGAATAAAGAAGTAGCTTCAGTCAAGGTCCTGTGGCGGAATAACAACCGAGAAGAAACGACTTGGGAAGCGAAAGAAAAGATGAAATCCACCTATCCGCACTTATTTCAAACCCCAGAGGAGACATATGATGAAACATCGGGATGATAAGGTATATATGCTTTACTTTTATGTATATGGGTCGTGTGTGGACAATCTATATTGTTATTGTGTTGTAGCCCACTGAGGCAACGATATTATGGGCTGTTGTGACAGGATGGTATCGCCATATTACAGGGGAAACTCTGGCGAAATTTTTGTAGAATCCTCAATGAGTTAACATTCGAGGACGAATGATCCAAAAAGGGGGGAAGAATGTTACACCTCCGAAATTTCCCCTTAGTATATAAGTATGTAGACTCGCGAAGGACATGACGTATGCGAGGTGGGATAAGCAAGAAGTAGAAATTGACAGTCCTAACCAAGATTCCAAAAGCATCCGAGTTGGAGCAAGAAAGTCGTTAAGGGAAACGAGTTATAAGTTAGTGTATTGGACGCAAACTATGAGTATGGGGGTTGGGGATACCTTAAGGATGATGTGGGGAAGAGTTAAGACGTCCCCTAGATTAATATCAAAGTGATAAACAAGTGCCAAGAAGGGTTCATAAGGATTGGAGATCAAACGCAACGACGGGAACCATTCCGGTGGAACTGTGAGTTCCACGGCCATGTTCAACGGACAGCACAATGTTCCACGACCCGTGGATGTGTCCGTGGAACAGCCAGCAGAAAGTGGGCTGGCTGGTCGTGAACCACGACCAGTTCCACGGCCAACAAAGGGTTCCATGGACCGTGAAGTCGTCCGTGGAAGTCCCGCTACCGAACCTCTCCAAGTCTTTAAATGTTAAGTCCACTTCATTTTATTCATTTCCAACCACGACTTCACCCTCTCCACACCTCTAGAAACTTCTAAACATTTCTTCCCCAAGAAAACTAAGTGAATCAAGGATCAACAAAGCAAGAAAATCAAGAGAATCAAGCTTAAGGAACTCCATTAAAGCTACCAAAGTCAAGGAATTCAAGAGAGAAGAAATAGGGTTTTGTGCTAGAAGGTGTATCATCATTCAAGGTTTATTCCTCTACCATTTGAGGTAAGATTCATGAACTTTAGATGTTGATTGAAGTATTATTAAGATGAAACACTTAGATTATGAAAGAGTAAAGAAAATGGGTCATAAATGGGGGAATAATGTCATTGTTGAATAGTAGTTGCGAGGGATCACGAATATGATTATGTGGAGATTGTGAATGTGTTATAAATGATATTTGGAGCATGGAATAAGTATTACAAGTGAATGAATGTGATAATAAACCTTAGTCATGAATAGGGAGAATTTAAGTGAAATTATGAAATGCGAATCATGGGAATGAGTGACGATTGTTATTAGCGATATTGTGATGGTTGTTATGAGTGTTGGGAGTTGATATGGAATATGGCGGAAAGTAGTATAAACAAAGGAAACGCTGCCCAATTTTCTTTAGCCTTAAGAGGCATGGTTTTGTAATTGCCTAGCTAACGACGATACTGTTATAGCCCGTATATTGCACGTTTGGAAATTCCAAAGTCGTCGTGGGAAGTTAAGGGCGAGACCATTCTTAGAAATTATTTTAGCAGGTTAGTTGTTGTAAATATTATTTACGACTATTATTAGTATGGAAATGTTGTGAAAGGGTGAGGGCGAAAAAGGAAATTCACAAAATGGCCCGTGGTAATATCATGGAAGTCTAAGGGTAGAATGGTAATTTCACAAGGTGTTCAAGAAAAATTCTTGGAAATAGCCATTGTGGCCGTGCAATGTGGGGGGAGGTGTGTGGCTATGTGGGCCCCACCCCTTGTGGACATGTGATGAAAATATGGACCAAGTTTATCAAGGAAGACATTAGTCATCTTTATTCATTTTCAAGAAAAATCAAGAAAATGGGAGAAAACTCTAGAGAGGGGCATGTGCCTCACATGACTCTATAATTATATATATTCCCACAAGTTCATGAAACTTGAAGAGAAGAGAGAAAGAAGAAAGAACAAGGGGCCATGTTCGGCCCCCTTGGAAAAAAAAAAAGAAGAAAAACCGAAAAAAAAGAGAGAGAGAAAGAGAAGAAGAAGGGAGTTTTCAACTTGTTCTTCATAGCCAAACCATTCCTTGGAGAGTTCTCAACCTAGTGGAAGGTCCTTTGGAGCAAGGAAAATAACAACTTTGGCAAGTTTTTAGTTGTAGCCAAGTGAAGAATTCAAGTAAAAAGGGTAAGAATTCATCCTTTTTATATACTATGGATGTTGTGCATGTTGTGGGGTATGTGTTGTGTTGTGTGTTGTTGTTGTTAAGTGTAGAGATGAAAGAAGTTCATAAAATATGGTATAGTTGTTGTGGCCGTGATTGAAGATTGTTGGAGTAGACATGATGAATAAATTTTATTTAGTGTAATTTGATTGTTGTGCATGTTTGTGTGTTGTTATAATGTATGGAAATGAATGAAAAAAACATGAAAATATGGATGTTGAAGTTGAGCCATGGATGTTGATGTTTAGCCGTGGATGTGTGTTGTATGTTTAGGGTGATGAATCAATTCTAGTTAGTATGTTTTGTATTGTTGTAATGTGTAGAGGTGAATAAAATTCATGAAAAGGGAGGTGTATTATGTTGTGGCCGAATGGAAGTGTGGATGTAGTTTATGAATTTGAAAGAAGGAATTAAGTTGTTATTGCTTTTGTTGGAATTGTAAAGTATTGGATGAAGTAGTATATTGATTGAATCGTTTGAAAGTCATATGAATTGAATGGAATCTAATTGAATTGAATTGTTGGCATTGTTGTACTTGGTATTGTGGCCGAGTTCCATTCTCGGGTTGTTGTTGTTGAATTGGGCCGAGCTAGAATCTCGGGGATGGCGCATTTACGAGGAAATGCTGCCGAAATTTTGATAGACAAGTGTTATTTTGAGAATTCACCTTTAGATGCTCAAGTTAACATTTGGTAAATGTGACCAATATGTAGATTCTGGCGAACTTGGAGCTTGAATTTGGAGGAGCGTAAGAAGCGGAAAAAAGGTATGTAAGACCTTACTTTCTTTCTTTGGCATGTCTTAGACGTATAGGCTTGATTTCGCGCCTCGTGGACTTCCCTAACTCTAGAAATCTAAGATTGAAAATAGTTACTATTCATTCAAAGAGAATTGAATTAGAACTTGCGCGAAATGTCGGAAAAACTTCCTAAACACCTTAACTTACCCAAACAAAGATTCGATTACTCTAAGATTCTCACAAGTGACGCCGTGAATTGTAATATACGTAACCGATATGCCGCCTCATTTGACTCCGAGGTGGGCCCACTATTCCCGAATTCTCTCTATTGTTCCATTTAGCTTATTTTCACTCTATAATTTAAGGAAACTTTTGGACATCTTTTCGACTATTAAATAAGAGTTGTTTTTAACAAAACCCTCGACCCCAAGGGATGATCTGCTTTACTAAAAGTTTACAAGTGTTTTTCAAAATATACATTTTTCTTTAAAAACTAAGTTTTACAATATTGCCAATTTTTATGATCTAAACAATGACTATGATCCTATGACGACCATGGATCTATAATGTCTAAGATCCTACGACGACTATGATCCTATGATGGCCATGATTCTATGATGACTACGATGATGTCGCCTATGCTATGCCTATAACCCGATATGCTATGACATGTTCTATGTTGATAGTCTCGCCTTATAATTATCGTCCCTTCAAGGTGAGACAAAGCGGCCATGATTACTCCATAAAGCGATCGGAGGGTTCCGACCTTTACGTCACTCCGATAAGTACTCGATTTTTCTTGGGCCCCCCGCATGCTATGGTGTATATATATATCTATGTATAAAAATGTATTTGGGGAAGACCGAAAGGGCAGAGCGCTATGAGCGCTCGGGCTATACTCACGGTGCATGTATCCGTATTTGACGTGATATCATCCCGGACGCGGGATGCCCGGACGCGGGAATTATACTATGTGGGCAGCCGATATATTCGGTGCTATGATATACTATGCTATGCTATGATACTATGATATACTACGCTATGCCATGATACTATGATACCCTATGCTATGCTACGATACTATGATATACTATGCTATGCTATGATACATTATGATACGATATAAATTCTACTTGCTATGCCTATGAAAAGAAATGTTCTTCTTCTAAAAAGAAAAAAACAAGCATGCATGGCATCCGCCCCTATGGGGTCCTTATATGCACAAAGTTACTCGGTTATCCTACAATATATATTCTATGTTTCTCTATGTGACACCGTCCTTATGTGTAAAGTTATCCCTTTACCTCACGACACGGAATCTCGTTATTATTCATGCTTATATCTTGTACTATGTTGCTGTGCCTTTACATACTCAGTACATTGCTCGTACCGACCCCTCTTCTTCGGGGGCTGCGTTTCATGCCGCGCGGTACCCGTGATGATCGTACGCTACTATAGACGATGTTCCGCCGGAGTTGGCATCTCCAATTGCTCGAGGATTGCGGGTCAAGAGCCCTATGCTATGATATCATGTCCAAGTTAGAGACTTTGCGTACGCAGTCGTGGGTTTCGAGTCGGTTTGTACTACGATACTAGTCCGTATAGTTACATATTTTATTTGATTCTAAAGCAAAGAAAGGTTTATTTCGGAAGAAGGCCTTATTATGTATACTGGACGAGTTTTCAAAAAAAATTTTAGTATTTAGTGAAGAGTCAGCGGGTTCGCTCGGCTCCGGTTACGGGGTCGGGTGCCCATCACACCCTAGTGAGATCGGTGTGACAAAGTGGTATCGAGCAGTGTCGGTCCAAGGGTTGTCCGCAAAGTCGTGTCCGGTAGAGTCCCGTTTATGGGTGTGAAGCCGCCACATTTATAAACAAGAGGCTGCGGGGCATTTAGGAATTGTTGACCTTCTTTTCTTCGTCCTATGATCGTGCGATAGGGAGCCAAGACATAGGAAATAAGATTCCTTATATTGATCGTTGAATTCTAGCAGGTGCGCGCAAGACGGGCGGAAAAGGCGAATGATGATATGGAAAGTCGAAAAGGTAAGATCGGACCGATATACTTGTTCTCGTTACATGGAGCCGGGGCGCCTCGACAGAAATAGTCGATATGCAGCGGAAAGTGATCATCGGGGATCGGAAAAGGGTAAAACGGTCATTGTAGAAGAAAAGACGTGTTACGAGGGTGCCTCGGAGCCCGTAAGGCCTCGACTAACCCCAACTCATGTAGTAAAGGTCATACGAGGAAGCCGCCGAAAATATCGCATTAAGACATTGAATTCCGGCAAAGTTTCAAGGTTAAGCGTGCTCGTGTGAGAGAGCAATTTCAGGATGGGTGACCCCCTGGGAAATAAACCAAAAGTCCTACAAATTGAGATACAAGGGACAAATGAACAGTTAAGAGTAACCTAAGGAAAACTAGAATATATGGAAGGATGAAGACCTTAAGAGGAGGCGAAAGACGAGGTGGATTAGTTCGGAAAAGAGACAGGAAGTGTGTCACAGCTCGGGAATTAGGATAGGCTTGAATAGTGTTGGAAAGTACCTTGTGGGTTAGTTGATAGTAAACGTATATATATACAAAAAGGTGAAAAGTAAAGAGTTCCCGATATGCGAGGCATAGGATTGGAAGGAAGGCGAGGAATAAAGTATCAACAAAGACTTCATAAAAAGGACTATCGGCACATAAGGAGCCCCTTAAAGGGGGAGAGACCGAGGAGTTTGATGAAGAGGAAAATAAGGTAAAGGATAAGGAACGGGCATAAGGGAAAGAGTATAAAAGGAACTCTCCCGAGCATTATGACGCCCATGGAGTCGATTGAACATTCGAGGACGAATGTTCTAAAGGGGGAGAGGATGTTATAGCCCGTATATTGCACGTTTGGAAATTCCAAAGTCGTCGTGGGAAGTTAAGGGCGAGACCATTCTTAGAAATTATTTTAGCAGGCGAGTTGTTGTAAATATTATTTACGACTATTATTAGTATGGAAATGTTGTGAAAGGGTGAGGGCGAAAAAGGAAATTCACAAAATGGCCCGTGGTAATATCATGGAAGTCTAAGGGTAGAATGGTAATTTCACAAGGTGTTCAAGAAAATTCTTGGAAATAGCCATTGTGGCCGTGCAATGTGGGGGGAGGTGTGTGGCTATGTGGGCCCCACCCCCTTGTGGACATGTGATGAAAATATGGACCAAGTTTATCAAGGAAGACATTAGTCATCTTTATTCATTTTCAAGAAAAAATCAAGAAAATGGGAGAAAACTCTAGAGAGGGGCATGTGCCCCTCACATGACTCTCTATAATTATATATATTCCCACAAGTTCATGAAACTTGAAGAGAGAGAGAGAAAGAAGAAAGAACAAGGGGGCCAGTGTTCGGCCCCTTTGGAAAAAAAAAAAAGAAAAACCGAAAAAAAGAGAGAGAGAAAGAGAAGAAGAAGGAGTTTTCAACTTGTTCTTCATAGCCAAACCATTCCTGGAGAGTTCTCAACCTAGTGGAAGGTCCTTTGGAGCAAGGAAAATAACAACTTTGGCAAGTTTTTAGTTGTAGCCAAGTGAAGAATTCAAGTAAAAAGGGTAAGAATTCATCCTCTTTTATATACTATGGATGTTGTGCATGTTGTGGGGTATGTGTTGTGTTGTGTGTTGGTTGTTGTTGTTAAGTGTAGAGATGAAAGAAGTTCATAAAAATATGGTATAGTTGTTGTGGCCGTGATTGAAGATTGTTGGAGTAGACATGATGAATAAATTTTATTTAGTGTAATTTGATTGTTGTGCATGTTTGTGTGTTGTTATAATGTATGGAAATGAATGAAAAAAACATGAAAATATGGATGTTGAAGTTGAGCCATGGATGTTGATGTTTAGCCGTGGATGTGTGTTGTATGTTTAGGGTGATGAATCAATTCTAGTTAGTATGTTTTGTATTGTTGTAATGTGTAGAGGTGAATAAAATTCATGAAAAGGGAGGTGTATTATGTTGGCCGAATGGAAGTGTGGATGTAGTTTATGAATTTGAAAGAAGGAATTAAGTTGTTATTGCTTTTGTTGGAATTGTAAAGTATTGGATGAAGTAGTATATTGATTGAATCGTTTGAAAGTCATATGAATTGAATGGAATCTAATTGAATTGAATTGTTGGCATTGTTGTTGGTATTGTGGCCGAGTTCCATTCTCGGGTTGTTGTTGTTGAATTGGGCCGAGCTAGAATCTCGGGGATGGCGCATTTACAGAGAAATGCCGAAATTTTGATAGACAAGTGTTATTTTGAGAATTCACCTTTAGATGCTCAAGTTAACATTTGGTAAATGTGACCAATATGTAGATTCTGGCGAACTTGGAGCTTGAATTTGGAGGAGCGTAAGAAGCGGAAAAAGGTATGTAAGACCTTACTTTCTTTCTTTGGCATGTCTTAGACGTATAGGCTTGATTTCGCGCCTCGGGGACTTCCCTAACTCTAGAAATCTAAGATTGAAAATAGTTACTATTCATTCAGTAGAATTGAATTAGAACTTGCGCGAAATGTCGGAAAAACTTCCTAAACACCCAGAACTTACCCAAACAGGATTCGATTACTCTAAGATTCTCACAAGTGACGCCGTGAATTGTAATATACGTAAATCTGATATGCCGCCTCATTTGACTCGAGGTGGGCCCACTATTCCCGAATTCTCTCCTATTGTTCCATTTAGCTTATTTTCACTCTATAATTTAAGGAAACTTTTGGACATCTTTTCGACTATTAAATAAGAGTTGTTTTTAACAAAACCCTCGACCCCAAGGGTGATACGCTTTACTAAAAGTTTACAAGTGTTTTTCAAAATATACATTTTTCTTTAAAAACTAAGTTTTACAATATTGCCAATTTTTATGATCTAAACAATGACTATGATCCTATGACGACCATGGATCTATAATGTCTAAGATCCTACGACGACTATGATCCTATGATGGCCATGATTCTATGATGACTACGATGATGTCAGCTATGCTATGCCTATAACCCGATATGCTATGACATGTTCTATGTTGATAGTCTCGCCTTATAATTATCGTCCCTTCAAGGTGAGACAAAGCGGCCATGATTACTCCATAAAGCGATCGGAGGGTTCCGACCTTACGTCACTCCGATAAGTACCTGATTTTTCTTGGGCTCCCCTGCATGCTATGGTGTATATATATATCTATGTATAAAAATGTATTTGGGGAAAACTGGGAAAAAGGGCAGAGCGCTATGAGCGCTGGGCTATACTCACGGTGCATGTATCCGTACTTGACGTGATATCATCCCGGACGCGGGATGCCCGGACGCGGGAATTATACTATGTGGGCAGGCCGATATATTCGGTGCTATGATATACTATGCTATGCTATGATACTATGATATACTACGCTATGCCATGATACTATGATACCCTATGCTATGCTACGATACTATGATATACTATGCTATGCTATGATACATTATGATACGATATAAATTCTACTTGCTATGCCTATGAAAAGAAATGTTCTTCTTCTAAAAAGAAAAAAACAAGCATGCATGGCATCCGCCCCTATGGGGTCCTTATATGCACAGGTTACTCGGTTATCCTACAATATATATTCTATGTTTCTATGCAGACACCGTCCTTATGTACAGGTTATCCCTTTACCTCACGACACGGAATCTCGTTATTATTCATGCTTATATCTTGTACTATGTTGCTGTGCCTGCCTTACATACTCAGTACATTGCTCGTACTGACCCCCCTCTTCTTCGGGGGGCTGCGTTTCATGCCGCGCAGGTACACCCAGATGATCAGACGCTACTATAGACGATGTTCCGGGAGTTGGCATCTCCACCGTTGCTGCGGAGGATTGCCGGGTCAAGAGCCCTATGCTATGATATCATGTCCAAGTTAGAGACTTTGCGACGCAGTCGTGGGTTTGAGTCGGTTGTGTACTACGATACAAGTCCTGTATAGTTACATATTTTATTTGATTCTAAAGCAGCAAAGGTTTATTTCAGCAGCCTTATTATGTATACTTGACGTAGAGTTTTCAAAAAAAATTTTAGTACGTAGGAAGAGTCAGTGGGTTCGCTCGGCTCCGGTTACGGGGTCGGGTGCCCATCACACCCTAGTGAGATCGGGGTGTGACGGATACGGATTCTCTTGAAGGTAGAAGCGAGGACGTTAAAGGAGGACGAGCAAGTTGTAAAGAAATTAAACGACAAAGGTATGTGAGGCATTACCCCTCCTTCTAAGGCATGAATCTTATGTATGATTTTCCTCTTCCTTCCCGAATTTTCTACGTTCCTAGAGATGAAGAGCCTAAGTTCATGAGTAGCAAGACGGGATAAGAAATACGCTATGAATACAATAAAGACTCTAGGGACCACGATATACTGTTCTTACGATATCAATGACGATGATCACGATCCATTGGCATTCCTTCTTATATGTACTCACCTTAAATTGTAAACTCCTCCAAGGTGAGATATGACGCTTATGCTATTCTATAACATGACCGGGGGTTTACGACCTTATGTCACCCCGACATAAACATGGCCGCCCTTAAGCTTAATGTATGTATATGTATATGTAACTAGGGATGCTAAACTATGGTAATATTATGATAAGCCACGATATGTCTATGAAATGAATGTTAACGATGACAAGTATATGAATTGCATGGTATGTGTGATAATATGATTCCACCGTGCCTAATTGGCCGGACATGTCACCGCTACGGCGGGCTGCTATGATTCCACCGCACCGAAAGGGCGGACATGTCACCACTAGTGGGCTGCATGGGAGGGTTACCCGGACGCGGGTGACGATGTGATGATGTATGATTGATGTGACGATGCTTGCATGTTATGATAATGCATGTGATGTATTTATATATGATGTATGTACATGAACCCGGTTCCTATGTAAAGAGTGTACTGGTTATACCCTTATCTCATGATTTATGATCCTCCGATTATGTTATTTCACTCCTGCCTTACATACTCAGTACAATGCTCGTACTGACGTCCTTTCTTCGGACGCTGTGTTCATACCCGAGGTAGACGAGAGGAGACTTGCCGATCCCTAGGAGCCGGTTGGTTTTGTGAGCACTCCATCATCCCGGAGGTGCTATTGATTATTCTTTTGGTACATATTTGTATATTCATATTTTGGGCATGACGGGGTCCTGTCCCGTCCATATGTTAGTACTCTAGTAGAGGCTCGTAGATACGCATGTGTGGGAAGTATGGTCCCCTGGTCCCCACGTATATTCATGTATATGTACGTATATGTATAAATACCTTTTGTTAACCGAAAAGTTTATGTTTATAAAAGTGATTATGTTCTAAATGAGGAGAGTATATAGACAATAGCATGAGTGGTATTCGGTGGTTAGCCCCGGATGCCCGTCGCGGCCCATAGTTCGGGTCGTGACATCTAGAGCTTACAGTGTATTGATTCCATGTTATTAGTCTTATGTGTTTCCTAAAAAAATGTTCTATGTCCAAAATCAGTTGTCACTCTAGCGTATTACTCTTCGAGTTGATTTCCGAGCTATCATGATGGAAGTAGAGTTGCCCCTTCGGTGGAATGATATTGATAACTTGCAGTTTCCGTTAATGTTCCCTTACATGTATTATGGAGTCCAGAGTTACAAAAGAAAGCGTATCGTTTCCACTTTGTATGTCTCATAAGTTGAATAAGAATATATGTAATATTTTTCGATGTCGGTATTCCTTTTGAATGGTTACCTCCCAAAGTAAGTTTTCAAGACATCATCCAAAAAGGGAATAGAACACGTTTAGGACCAGGGTGTTGAGAGTTCCTAGAATGTCATTAAAAGGAGCTGTAGAACATAGCGTAAGATGGGTGGATATTGGTAGTTCTAGTGGTCATTATTAATAAGACTAGTCATGTGGAAGCTCCTAAGGATAATAAACGGATAACGAAATGCTGCTTAAGGTGAATTGTATGGTTAACTTTCATGAGATTGTTGATTGATTATAGATTCTGATATAAAACATGTTGTTAGCTAGAAGTTATATTAATGGGGCAGTAGGGTGTTGGCTAAAAAGAATGCCACCCTATGGCTAGTGGTCATGTAATGGTTAAGAGGTTATAGAGGGTAGCGTAAGATGAATCATGATTGATGATACTCAAGTCACTGTTGTTGGATCGTTGAGCGTCCCTTAAGATAAGTTATGATAATGTGATTAGGTAGAATAATGTTGATGGTTTCTAAAGTATGGTTAAGGGAATTATAAGATTTTAGCCAAGATAAATGATGTTGATAGTTCTTTATGGTCCGAATTAGGTATGGAAGGATCATTTAAGGTGAACATTGTTGATAGCTCCTAAAGAGCACTGATGGGGAATAGATTTATGTGTATGACGAGTTGAATGGCCAGTTTATGGTGGTAGTTGATGGGATGCTGATTTGAGAGTAATATTAATCGAATGATTAGTTTTTGCCACGAACCAAACCCATAGGCCATGACCAGTGCCCGTGCTGGACACTCATATACGAACCTGCTTGATATTGTCACGACCCAACCGGAGGGCCATGACGGGCACCCGGTGCTAACCCACCTGGGCACCTCTTATCGTACATCCACATTCACATCTAGGTGGACCACACGGCTTACTCATAATTTACATACATCAATAGCGCTAATCTCGTTGGGCAACAACACATTTATATCATTATTGACAATAATGCCCATATCCATGTACACAAGCCGATGAGGCTATCAAAATAATATACAAAATATAAGCCGACAAGGCTGCAAGACATCTAACAATACACAACTGTCTACGATCCTCTAAGAAGAGTATGTAACATCATATAGGCGAGATAGGACCCCGCCATGCCCATATGTATGTACACAAAAGAATAATACCCAAAAGCTGTAGCTCCGGATAAAATGGCGCTCCTCTATGCAGTCACTGAATAGAAAATCTATGGATAGAGCCTGTCTCCCTGTCCACCTGCGGGCATGACGCAGCATCCACAAACAAAAGGACGTCAGTACGAATAATGTACTAAGTATGTAATGCATAATCAACATCAACATCATAGTAGAAGCATAATAGACAACACAAGAAAATAACATGAGATGGGAGAATCAGGAGGTAATAGAGTCATTTGTAACTCTAGTGGCCTTCATCATGTCTAGTTACTTGTCTTTGATAGGGACCTTCCATTTCTAATTCTTACTCATGTACATACATACATATACATATTCGTATTCGTATTTACTCATACATACTCCTATCCATATCATACCCGTATCCATATCATACCCGAGCATGAAGGTTCGGTGTTTCACATACCCGGCCATGACAAGGATCGGTGATTATACATACCTGGCCCTACCAAGGCTCAGTATTATCCGTACCCAACTGCAGTGGTGTGCGCGCGATAGGGATCATACCCGGCCATATAAGGTCGGTGTTATATAATAGTCATACATACTTAGACGCGTATACATAAGAGCCCATAAGTATCATCAACATCATTACCATCATCGTTTTTGTTACTTCTATCCTTAGAGGATCAACTACCATATAAAAGAGGCAATAGTATCGTGAACGCATCGAGAATCATGAACTTTAGTAACTTTAAAGATAGAATCATTGGGAAGACATTATGGAACTCATGAAAGGATACATAGCAAAAGAACTATGCCTTAATAAAAGAAGGGTTAGCCTTACATACCTCTTTGTCCTCTTAACTAATTAAGGTTCACCGTCGAAGTTTGAATAATCTACATTTAGAAGGATTCAAACCATAGATAAGCCTTAATGATACTCTTAAACCTAAACTAGAATAATTCATGATTTAACGAAAATTGGGCTGCATTTCCCCTATTTCATCGACTTCCACTATACTACAATACAACTCCCAAACATCCACAATATCACCATCAAGTAATCACATTACATTAAGCCTTCAATATTCACTCTCATATTCAACTCATACTAGCAACTTCATACCAACTTTTGCACATTTTCATACAACGCTTCCTCATCACCATTATTACCTTCCATAACAAGATTATATCCATAACATACTAACAATCATGACTCAAGTTAGCTTACTAGTCACAACATCATAAAAGCTACATTTAGACTTAATTTTCTACTTCCTTCTTCTACCGAAGTGTTACAACAACCAAGCATTCTCAATAACATGAAATAAGCATGGAAACTAACCTTGTTATCCCATAGGAACAAGTTTTGGAGCAGCTATCAACTTGTGCAAAAACCCTAGCTATAATGCCCAAGTATTTCTTGAAATCTGCCAACCCTAGGAAGCCTTCCAACACATGAACACTTGATTCTTGCTATTTGATCTTTGTAATCCCTTGGGTTTGAGTGAAATATGTTGGGAAAAGGGTTTTGGAGCTTTGGAGAGCTTGGAAGAAATGTGGGAAATGAAAATAAAGCAAGGGTCGACCTTGTATATAAAAAGAAAATCTGACTTGACCCGATTATACGGCCAATTATACGGGCCGTAAAATTTATACGGTCCGTATAATCCGACCGTATAATCTTCCCAGGTTGCACCCTACTCTGGAACAAATCTACGGACCATTATACGGGCCGTATAATTTATACGGTCCGTACAAATGGCCGTACAACTGGGAATTTTTTGATTTCCATTCTCGCTGACTCGTTGACTTCCAATCCTCGTGGAACCTTCTTGGCACTGATGTAACACGTCATTAACCATACAATAGGCCCTATAACTGCCCCTTAAGATAATCCTAAATAAATATTAGCTCAATCATAGCGGAAACCTTCCGAACATGACTTACGCTTCACTTCCTTCAACAAACTAAACTTCACATATTCGTATGACTCGAAATCTTATAGTATGCACCTTAACCTATCTAATACTTCCCTTAATCTCATAAGGATTTCATAATCATCCTAAGCTCACACTAGCCTATCCACAAGGCCACAGATCCGGAATTTCCGAGGTGTATCATTCTTCCCCCCTTGGGAACATTCGTCCTCGAATGTTAGGTTCTTGGGGATTCTATAAAAATTTTGCCAGATTTTCCCCTTTAATATGGCACTACCATCCTGTAATAGCAACCCAAAATATATCGCTTCACAGGGCTACAACAACAATATCAATAACCATGGCCACACACGACCAGGAAAACATCAAGGAAAACACTACATACCTGAGGATAATGGCATCTCTGCCGCTCGAGTCTCTCTCGAAGGTGAAAATAAATGCGGGTACCTGAACTTTATGTCTTCTTTGGCTTCCCAAGTCATTTCCTCCCTATTATTATTCTTCCATAAAACTTTAACTGAAGCTGCCTCTTTGGTTCTGAGCTTTCGTACTTGCCTATCTAAAATGGAAATGGGGACTTCTTCATAAGACATTTGTTTGGTAACTTGGACATCATCTATTGGTACAATTCTAGAAGGATCTCCGATGCACTTACGAAGCATCGATACATGGAAAACTGGGTGAACTGACTCCAAATCCGGAGGTAGATCTAATTCATAAGCCACTCGGCCTACCTTGCATACAAGGCCTACCTTGCGTACAATCTCATAAGGTCTAATGTACCGAGGGCTGAGCTTGCCCTTCTTGCCAAATCTCATTACGCCTTTTATTGGCGACACCTTCAGAAATACCCAATCTTTCACTTGGAACTCTAAGTCTCTTCGACGATTATCTGCATAGGGTTTTTGGTGACTCTGAGCTGTTAATAATCTATCTTGTATAAGCTTGACTTTCTCTATAGCTTGCTGGACCAAGTCCGGCCCTATCAATTTGGTCTCTCCTACTTCGAACAACCCAATTGGATATCTACACTTTCGCCCATATAAAGCCTCATACGGAGCCATTTGGATGCTATAATGATAGCCATTGTTATAAGCAAATTCAGTAAGTGTTAAGTGATCATCCCAACCACCTCCAAAATCCAACATACATGCCTGTAGCATATCCTCAAGAGTCTGAATGGTACGTTCAGCTTGTCCATCAGTCTGCGGGTGAAATGTCGTGCTAAGACTCACCTGAGTCCCTAAACCCTCTTGGAAAGATTTCCAAAAATTGGCTGTAAACTAAGTCCCTCTATCGGATATAATAGATACTGGAACACCGTGAAGTCGCACTATCTCTTTAACATAAAGCTTTGCATAATCTTCTGCTACATATGTAGTTCTGACCAGTAAGAAATGAGCTGACTTCGTGAGTATATCCACAATCGCCCATATAGAGTCATACTTACATCGAGAATGGGGTAAGCCTGTAATGAAGTCCATGTTAATTACTTCGCATTTCCAAGTTGGAATTCTATAGCTTGCAACAATCCTCCCGGCTTTTGGTGCTCAATTTTCACTTGCTGACAGTTGGGACATTGAGCTACAAATTCCGCTATATCTTTCTTCATCCCATTCCACCAATATATAGACTTAAGATCATGATACATTTTCGTTGCTCCGGGGTGAACGGAATAACGGGAACAATGGGCTTCTTTCAATATTTGGTGGCGTAATCCTGCAACATCAGGAACACATAACCTGCCTTGGCATCGGAGAACTCCGTCTCCAGAAATCTCGAATGATGACTTCTCCTTCTGAGAGAGTGTATTTCTTCAACGAATTAGCATGGGATCTTCTTATTGACACTCTTTTACTTCAACTACTAGTGATGAGACCCCTGAATTCTGAATGGTGGCTCCCACATTGCCTGAGTCCACTACTCGGACTCCTAGGCTAGCTAATTACCGGAGCTCACGAGCTATCTCTCTTTTCTCTGGTTGAACATCGCATAAACTTCCCATGGATCTACGGCAAAGAGCATCAGCCACCACATTTGCCTTCCCGGGATGATATAGGATGTCAACATCATAATCCTTCAATAACTCCAACCATCGCCGTTGCCGTAAATTCAGTTCTTTCTTCTTGAAGATATACTGAATGCTCTTATGATCTGTATAAATATCAACGTGGACGCTATACAAATAATTTCTCTACATCTTCAATGCATGAATCACTGCAGCCAATTGAAGATCATGGGTCGGGTAATTCTTCTCATGTTTCCGTAACTGCCTTGAAGCGTACGCAATCAACATACCATGTTGCATCAACACACAGCCTAACCCAATGCCTGAATTATCACAATAGACAACATAACCTTCCGATCCCTCTAGAAGTGTTAGGACCGAGGCGAGAGTTAATCTATCCTTTAGCTCTTGGAAATCGCGCTCACAAGCATCTGTCCATTGAAATTTACCTAATTTCTAGGTTAACTTCGTGAGCGGTGTAGAAATGAAAGAAAAACCTTCTACAAATCTCCTGTAATAACCTGCTAAGCCCAGAAAACTACGAACTTTCGTAGGGGTTGTGGGCCTTGGCCATGTTTTCACGGCCTCAATATTTTGGGTATCTACCCGAATGCCATTAGCTGAAATAATATGCCCCAAAAAGATCACTGAGTTCAACCAAAATTCACACTTAGAAAATGTCACGACCCAACCCCGTAGGCCTTGACTAGTGCCCGAGCTGGACACTCGTATACACACCTGTTATCTATGATCAATCCACAACTAAACATAATATGGAACTTATAAAAACAAACATCATCTCAGAACTGTCGCATATATATATACCAAAACAACGTCTGCCCCCGAGAGTCACAACCATCAACGGATAACACAGCATGCCGACAAGGCTGCCACTACGAATGGGAACGTCACAAAATAAATCATATGAACACAACTGAACGACATCTATATACAACCCACACATATGTCCACAGACCTCTAAGAGTATCAACCGTGACATATGACGGGACAGGGCCCCGCCGTACCCTTGAATATACATATACATATATCAGAAGATCTGTGCCAAAAGTCTAGGCTCCGGAACAATGGAACACTCCAAGACAGCTGAGTAGATGTCCCAAGCTGGAGGATCACCAAATCGAGTATCTGTACCTGCGGGCATGAAACGCAGCCCCCCGAAGAAAGAGGGTCAGTACGAAATATGTACTGAGTAGATAAAGCATGAAATACATTAAGGAAAATCATAACTGAAGTAGAGGTTCCAGGAGACAAGTATAATAATCAAGAAATCATTGTACCTGTGCCTTATAAAACAAGTCATCCATATCATTATCATATACCATACCCGGCCCATTATGGGACTCGGTGAATAAAGTCGTGTACACGTATACCGTACCCGGCCCATCATGGGACTCGGTGCCATAATCATATCATCGTATCATCATATCATCATATTATCATCTCATCATATAACGTACCCAGCCCTCTAGTAAGGGACTCGGTGAATAATGTAGTAAAACTGTGCATGATAACATACCCGGCCCGGGACTCGGTGAAAGATGTAACAACAGTATGCACGAGCAGAGTAGTGAGTAACCATATGCAACTAAATCATCATCTGAGACTCAATAGATAAGTAGACTAACTAACACTCGAGTATCAAGACGATAGTCATGTTAAGTTCTCTCTAAATGTCATTATGAACTATATTAAGTAAAGTCTCAGGGATCATAGACATGTATCAAATTAATACGAGACACGGCTTATGAAAGTTAAGGACATTAGTCATTATAGAGCCTTTTAAGAATAGGAACTTTTATATATCATTTACCATCCAATCATATAGAAGACTCGAGGGCAGTAGCTCGACTACTCTAAGAGTTCTAACATCAAGAAGTGAATAAGAATCATAAATCATGCTCGGAACTTGTGAATAGAATTACCCCAAAGCTCATATCGTACATTACTTACGTCTAGGACATGCCAAAAGAAAGAAGGAATAGCTTTACATACCTTTAGCGCTTATTTGCAACACAACACGTAGACGGCTCAGGCAATAGTGTCTTAACCTATATTAAGACGTCAAGAACTATGGTTAAGCTACGGGGAGATTAAAAACGTATTCTAACGTTAGTACTCCTTTCTAGAAAATTAGACGACATTTCCTTTATATTCAATTCAACTTCATAACAACTAAGCCAACTTCAATACTCACACGTTCAAGTACTATATCGGGGCTATTCAAGACAAGATTTGAGAACACTTTAAACAGCCGGCATTTACAACATTCAATAATGATCCATATACGACTACGACATATTCAAGTTATTCTTAAAGATCCATAGTCATAATATTTTCATCTAAACAACCCTATAACAGCCCAACCAACATACAACACAACGTATGATCTTAATTATGATTAATCTTCCAAGCTCAATAAGAACAACAATAACATATCAAAACTGACCCCTAACTAACGACGTAAAGAGATGCCGATAATCTCACGAACACAACGAACATGACAAACGAACCATCTACGTTCATTATACATTACTCAATACACTCTTTCCATCCAAGTTCATGAACTATACCCGCAACCATACTTTAACAACATCACCCTCTTATATGCAAGAAAATTACATTAACGTCATATTAACTTCTACAACAAAAGCCCACAAAACAATTACAACTTCAACTTTAACCATTTAATTCCTTCATTCTCATTACATAATCCATGATAACAACAACCAAAATATTAATTCAAATCAGTCCACTATTTCCACACAAAACAGCCCCCTACGACTTCAATAACATTCCAACATCAACATACATAATTTCATATGTCCAATTCACATCTACCAATATTATACAAGTCTAAACCACCTCTAAATCACATAGAAAAGGATTAAATCTTACCTTAACACTTGGCTCCATAATTTGCTGAATTTAGTGAATTACAATCACAAGTGTTCTTGCTGCCCCTAACCACCAAACTCACGTTGCTATGGACCTCCAAATGGTTGAATTACCTTGGAAAAATTATTTTTGGATCATCAACCAAGAGCTCAAGTTCGACCTACCCATGGACGAACTCCCTTTCTCTCTCTATAGCTCACAAAATTGTTGAAGATGAAATGAATACATAGTTGATTCATTAGTCATCAAACTTATATATATATATCTTTGCCTATAATGGTGACACATGTCCAACCACAATGACATGTTTCCCATTATGCCAAACACCAATCGCATTCGGCCACTTGTCTTGGTGGGGGTCCACTTAGTGGTCTAATTAGGCTAATTAATCATAATTAATTACTAATCCCCACTTAATAATCTAATCATGGTAAATTAATAAATCTCCACTAATATTTCCACTAATTGTAATTAATTAGCAAACCGTGCAATTATTAAAAATCGGGATTAAAAGTCCTTGTCTCATATCCAAAAATAATCTTGTCCTTGGAGTTATGTCAATTAGCTTACGAATAATCCGTCGTATAAAAATACGGGATATAACGTAAAATTTAAAAAATAACTCTCGAGTTTTAAGAACTTCTAAGAACAAGATCGCAAATGGTTCGCATGTTCCGCCTCGGACCCGGAATACACCAAGATATCATTCGACGAATACAATCACAAATAAATCTAGGAAAGGGCATTCAACACATTGTTCATTAAATCCATAAATACTTCCGGTGCATTAGTTAGCCCAAATGACATTACCCGGAACTCAAAATGGTCATATCTTATTCTGAATCGTCTTAGGAATATCTTTCTCCCTAACTCGCACCTGATGATACCCGGATCTCAAAGCTATCTCCCGGATCTCAAATCTATCTTTGAAAACCATTTGGCACCTTGTAATTGATCAAATAAATCATCAATCCTCGGAAAGCGGATATTTATTCTTGATCGTTACTTTATTCAGTTGCCGATAGTCAATGATCATTCGCAAGGAGCCATCTTTCTTCCGGACAAACAACACAGGCGCTCCCCATGGGGAAGAACTAGGCCTAATAAATCCTTTCTCAAGCAAGTCCTTCAATTGCTCCTTCAATTCTTTCAACTGCGGAGCCATTCTATAAGGAGGAATGGATATGGGCTTTGTATCACGGGTAGCCGCAAGCGAAATCAATCTCCCGTTCGAGGGGAGGCTCGGAAGCTCTTCCGGAATACATCCTGGAACTTATTCACCCACGGACGGACGAAAAGTTGGTGATTCGCTTCTACATCTTAAACCCGAACTAGATGATAAATGCAACCTTTCGTGATCATTTTCCTTACCTTTAGATAGGAAATAAACATACCTTTCGAGATGCGGTATTTCCTTTCCATTCTAAAGGCGGTTCTCCCGTAAAGCGGAAGCGAACCATTTTCATTCTACAATCAACATTGCCATAGATGAAGCCGACCAATCCATGCCCATGATAACATCAAAGTCCACCATTTTTAACTCATGTAAATCAACCATAGAACTATGATCACAAATCACAACTACATGGTACATATTACTAGCTTTTTACCGGTTCTAAACGGGGTGTAGATACCTCAAAGGTTTGATCGACTACGGTTCGACACCAAACCAATCCCCAATATATTGAGTAACATATGACAATGTGGAGCCTGAATCTATTAAAGGATATACATCATGAGAAAATACCGATAATATACCTGTGGCGATATCGGGAGAAGACTCAATATTCTGTCGCCCCGCCAATGCATAAATACGGTGCTGAGGACCCCTGCTCATCTGTGAACCTGAAGCCCTGGAGCTCTGATCGGCCCCTGAGTACCCTGTGCGGTCGAATCGATACCAAGCATCGCGTAGGGCGCACTTTGCCGGTGATATGCCAAAATTTGATACACTAAAATTACACCTATTAATGGTATAACACGGACGTTGTCAAATATAGTAACCCAACGAGGTTGGGGTCGAATCCCATGAGAATATGGTGTGAAAAGTTTACAAACCAAGAATTATACTAATCTTGCGGTCCTAGTGTATTCCTTAAAAAAAGGGTTTTATAGTTGTTGTGGTTCGTGGACCAATTTAAAGTGACCCGAAAATTTTAAGTTGTAAATATATAGGGAAAAAAGAACCAAGGTTGTGTTCCCGTCGATAAAGTGTGTATGATCATGGGTATTGATTTTGATATACTTCTAATGGATCGTTTGTGTGGATGCACTTAACATCTATGTGAATTTGAACTATTTCCCAATAAGAAAAGATTATTTCTTTCTATGCTTTTTCCAAAGATAAGAAAGTATGCATGAAGAACGGTTAATTATGCCGTAAATTCCTCTTATTCCTAAGTGAATTTATTAAACAAGGTTTAAAGCCTTGAGTTCTTGTTATTTGTTCTTACCTAACCCTAGCTATTTTCCCAAATAAACTAAAGTTTATGGCATTAGCTAATGTTTGCAACCACTAACTATATGATGAAAACAAAGAACAAATAACCCCCTAACAATCCATTATGCGCATATCTTTCACAATGCCCAATCACAACACACCCATCCTTGGGTTCACAACCTTAGTAAGGTGTTTAGCCACTCGTGGCAACAAGAAAACAATATAAGATCAAGATTGCATAATTGAATTTTGTATTGAACTTACGAATAAAACTTAAAAGTAATGAATGTAATTGTCTGGAAAATCTTCAAAAGCAATAACAAGTCAAAAGTAATTACAGCTAGTCTAAAACTCCAGATGTCTAAAAATAAAACCTAAACAAGTATTTATACAAGTCAAACTCGAAATAATAAATTCCGGTCTTTGTTCGGCTTGCACTTCGACGGATTGTCGTTGCACTTCGATGGTCGTGTCACGACCCAACCCCGTAAAGTCATGACTAGTGCCCGATCCGGGCACCCAAACACACCTATCAAACGCTATCTCAAATGATATCAAACGCATCCAAGTATCCACCGTGGCGACAAGGCTATACTTCAAATTTAGATAATTTTTTAAAAATTTCTAAGCAGAAGTTTCCTTTGTTTTTTCGGACTATCCAAAATAACCCTCGCACGTAAAATACCAACAAAGGCCACACGGGGCCAACAACACAACATATATACATATGCGGACCGGCCACCGCGCGAACGGGATCGCCCCCAAACACAACATATACACATGGACCGTACGGAATGGCCCAACTCACAAAACATGTCCATGCACCTCTAAATAGACGTAATCATATATATGACGGGACGGGCCCCGCCGTGCCCTCGAACGAATATATATAAATGCATGAACGAATATATACCAAAAATATAAGCTCCGGAATGAGAGGAGCACTCCAAATAACAGAAGAGGGTGTCCTAAATTGTGGATCACCAACCGTGCGTACGCTGCCGCGGCATGAAACGCGGCCCCGAAGAAGCGAGGTCGCGAAATGTCTTTGAGTATGCAAAAGCGTAAATGTAACATACAATCCGAGATCAAATCGAAATAGAAGTACGTAAAGTAAATGCATTTCCAAAATATCAAAATGTTACTTCAAAATATAAATCATGCGTAGGGAACAGAAATATGGTCGCCCCGCCCGTCGATGGCGCCATAACACGCATAACACCGGAAGGTTTCAAATCTCCGAATCTCCGTCACATATCATACCCATGATATCGCCATACACAAGACGGCATCACACCAAATATAAGTGGAACCCGCCCTCGAGCGAGGAACTCGGTGAACCATGAACACAAGATAACACCGAATACATCATAATGCGCACGACAACGTAGAACCGGCCGCTGGGAACCGCGAACGATATCATAGTAGGCACGAGCGGAGTAGTGAGTAATCATATGCATAAAATCATTATCATAAATCCAAGAGATAAATAAAATAGTCATATTCGAAATAGGAATAATAATTATTACTTTTTGTTTCAAAGCTATCGAATTCACATAAAAGGGCACCGCGGGACCCTGGGGCCAGACTCCGAACCGAGCTCCGCCTATGAAACATACTCATTCTATATCATACAAACTCCTACGAAAGTTTCAAAGCAATACGAGCTTTTCCGAGAAAGTTACGGGCGTTTCAACTTTTGGAATCGCTAAAGAATAAGCTTTTAAAACCAAAAATTAGCTTTCATGACACCTTTACAAATTATGAATTCCAAGGATATAAGGATCAATGTTATGGCATATGGAGCACAAGAATACCAAGGAAACACATGCGAATCATAGACAAGCTCGGATTGCGAGAATAGAGTTTCCTAGAGAGCTCGTATCATAGCCTACCTTCCACTATGCCAAAAGAAAGGTTACTTTACATACCTCCAACGCTCTCCAAAATGATCCAAACTCAAGCTAAATCCCACCTATGATTCGAGACTGCCCACGATCTATAAACAAACCATAAAATGCCAAACATTAGCAAATGACTTTTAGGCCTTAAATTCCAAATTCGTCCTTAATTCTCTGAGAAATTTGGCGACATTTCCCTGTAAATAGGCTACCCGAATTCAACTCGGCCAAAACAATCAACAACAACAACAATAACCAACACAACATCAACAACCAATCCGGAAAGCAATACAACAATAAAAGCTTTCTTTTCCATTATTCAACAACTTACATAAATTGATTCGACGACTTACCTTGCCAAAATCGACGCTTATATGTTCACATACTAACCCGAACCCATACCAACAACATTTCAAGACATTCTAAGAAATTCATACAACATTTCCAACAATCCATAAATTTTCCCAAGCTACCGAAAGCCAACAGAGACGACCCATTTTCTAACTTTTTCTTCATTTCAAGATCATGGTTTGTATGCACAATTTACATTCTAACAATGCTATCTCATCAATATACCAATTACATTAAACATACAATAACCTCAACGGTCAACAACATTAACAACATCATTTTGAGTCAATAACCATTCATTTCAACCTAGAATTCATGCGACGACGACTAAAACATTAAGCGACATTCATTCATTCATTGTCATCAAGAAATTATTTTAATGTATGATTTAAACATTATTTATGACTATTATTATTAGTATGGAGATATTGTGAGGTTAAGAGGGCAAAAGAAAGAGAAATTATAAAATAGTCTATGGAAATAATGCGGAAGGTTAGGGGCAAAATGGTAATATTGATAAAAGTCGAGGGGCAAAATAAATATTACACAAGGGGCCATATTGGCCATATGACAAAAATAAACAAAAAGAGTACAAGAAAAGGAGAAAATTCTAGAAAAACAAAAGAAAGGAAAAATCAAGAAAAGAGGAGGAAAACTCTAGAATAAGAAGGAAAGAGACATGAGGCTATACTTGAGATATGGACTAGCTTATAAATATGGAAAGTAGGGGGAAGAGGGGCACATGGGGGTATATATATATAAGTCATCTTTAGTGGAAGATAATAAGAAAGAAAGAAACAAAACAAAAGAAGATGGAGAAAAAGAGAAGGGGCATTCGGCCACCTTCAAGTTCAACAAGAACTTGGAGAAAATTTATCAAAAATTATTCCCTCCTTCTTCAAACAATTCATTTCAAGGGCTCCTTAGCAACGTAAAGTGGTTTTTGGAACAAGAAAAGCATGTATTCATACAAGTTGAAGTTCTAGCCAAGTGAAGAATTAAGGATAAAGGTAAGGATTCATTCCCTTTTATATGTTGTGGATGATCTTAACATGTTATAGTGTGAAAAAACGAATGGAATTCATGAAGAATATGGATGTTGCGTAGTGGGTGTATGCATGTTGTGTGTGTATGTGTACGGGTTGTTGTATGCAAGAATGATGAATTAATTTTATATGGTATGTTGGTTGTTGTAATGTATAGAAAAGGATGGAAAATTCATGAAAAAAAAATATATATGTTGGTGGTTGTTAGGGCCGAATGAATGGTAATGTGGCAAGTGGTAGTGAATTGATTCTAATTGATATTCTAGTTGTTGCATTGTGAATTTCGTGGTGGAAAATGAGGATGACTTAAATATACGTAGTAAGTTAGTTGTTGGAACGTGTAGAAATGGATGATAATGCATGAAAATTCATGGAAATGTGTGTGTTGTGTTGTGGCCGAGAAGGGTAAGGTTGCGGCAAGGCCATGGTGAGTTGATTTCATTTAATATTTTAGTTGATGTCGTTGGGAATCCATGATGAAAAATGAGAATGTTGGTATTGAGTTGGAATATGAAATGAAATTGGTTGTGGTTATTGCACTATGTTGGAAGCAACTAGTTGGATATTGTTTTCTTATGTTTGCATAAATGATGTGGTTAATGCATGGTTGTTGATATGTTGGCCGAGTTCCATTCTCGTTTTACGTAGTGTATTTCGAGATAGAATCTCGGGGATGCTATGTGTATAGTGAATTTATTTGGAAGAGACAAACATGTTAAGAATGAACTCTTGGAAGCTACAATTGACAATTGGTAACGTGGACTAAAATAGTAGATTTTGGAAAACGGAGCCGGGATTTGAGAAACGGAAAAGGTATGTAAGGCTTACCCTTTCTTTCTTTGGCATGTCCTAGATGTGATGGCTCTGAATTTGAGCCTCGGGACCACTCTACTTAAGTCCGAGCTTATATTTAGTCCCTTTCATTCAATAGAATTGAACTAAATAATTTACGCTTTATTGTAAAGAAATGTCCAAACGTCCGTAACTTTTGAAAACGAAAGTGGAATGCCTTGAAATCTTCGAGGATAGTCTAACGACATAATGACCATGTTTTTATGTTCGTTACCCGACTTGACCCAAGGGGGGCCCCAATCCCGAGACCTATTTATCGTTTTTT